>NC_079437.1:56032694-56115194 GCF_903798145.1 Danio aesculapii | reverse complement strand
ATTTGATTATGTTACAACCTTATTCCAAAATAGATTAAATTTATTTATTTCCTCAAAATTCTGCACGCAATACCCCATTATGACAATGTGAAAAAATACGATTTTTCGTAATTGTTGCAAATTTATTAAAAATAAAAACCTGAAAAATTCACCTGTGGTCAATTCAGTTGACTGGACATGATTTGAAAAGGTATACACCTGTCTATATATTAAGCTGCGATCACACTGCACTTTTCTCCCCATAGACTTCCATTCATACGCACGCGAATGCGTCAGACCGGAAACGCAAGGTCATGTGTCAAGTTCCGCAGGTCGCTGCGATGCAAAGTTCAAGCTTGGTGAACTCTGATCTGCGAAATCGCATCACTGGACTGCGTGAGACCAATCGAGGATGAAAACATGACCTCTCTGGACAGAAATGTAAATATGGACCAATCGCTCGCTTTTTTATGTCTAATCATCTTGTTTAACCCCGCCCCTTTTCGCAGAGCCGTATGACAGAATTCCGCAAGCTCAAACTCTAGTGTGACCGCAGCTTTACCCTCTTAACACCAGAAGAGGGTGTTTTAAATGTAAATTTATTATTAAATTTAACCATTAAAAATCCTGTAGTAAGACTCACTGCTGTAGAAATAAAGGCTGTTTTACATATATGAGTGCGTTACATACAATAGTTCAAAGGAGTGATGACTTACTGAGGACACTGACAGTCGATTCACTGGTCAGCTGAACACTCATGGGCATCACATACTCGATGGTAAAGCAGCGGCCTCTCTCCTCACCTGGGAACAAAGCAGCACACACAAAATGTTAAAGTGCTCACATTCTGCTGTCTTAAGCCATCTTTTTACAGCCAGCCCTAAAGCGGGTCTGTGTCTGCTCAGGTTCTAAGCTCTTTGGTATCAGAAAACAGTATTGGTTAATTTGTTTATACTCCTATAGCTGTTACCATAGCAACTACAGAATTACCACAACAGATGAATTCAAGTACTTTACTATAGTATGGTCAAAGAGCTTAGTATGACCAAGAGGCGACACTCAATAGAATGTTTCATTCAGGGGCGTAACAGCCATTTTAAAAGTGGGGGGGACAGCTGTATGGTCACCAAAAAATGATTAATGCTTTATTAGCAATAAAGTTTATTTAATAATCTTTCAACCAAAATTCTAAAATAATTACAAAATATTAATAATAGCAATAAATAAACAGAACCACACACATTTAAATTAAGCATAACTCTGTGTGAAAATATTTTTAAATACTACAATGCAATTGCAAAATTGCAAGTTGATACTACACATATAACGTGAGCTGGACATCGCCATGTGTACTTGCGGCCGATGCGTCATTCATAAAAGCAGAACACGCAGGATTCAACACGTAAATTCACCAATTACTCCCCAAATACATGCAAGTAAGTGGTTGGTGAACTTAGAGAGAAGTAGATTCAACTTTACAGTTACTTTCAGTATGTGTATCTGATATGATTAAAACACATCGGCAAATTATATTTGAATGGATTGTTAGACTTCCTTGTGTGTTTTACAAATGCTAAAGTTCTTGTTTTACTAGTACTTGTGTGTATTTACATGTCTAAATCATAAATTAAGCTATAGGCCGTAAAAAGGCTGCAAAATTGTGATAATATAACACGAGCAGAGTTAAGTTGGTCTTGTTTTCGGAAAAAAAAAACGAAAAAAGAAGCACTTTTCCGACGGTCCCTTACTTAGCTCAGCGCGAGCTCTCTCTGGCTAAACGCATATTGCGACTGCTCAAGCAGTGCTCGTAATATCGAGCGAAAAAAGAAAGACAGCTATGAAACATAACCAGCTTTGTCTTTTTGTAGGGAATACAGTTTAGATCTTTTTAGGGTTAGAGGTTTTTTTAGTTAATGCCGTCTGTATCAGGAATGTGTCAGGAATACCGAAAACAAAACCAACTTAACCCCGCTGTCTTTCTCTGGCTCAGCACCAGACAAGACACCAGCACCAGGGACTTTACGGTTCTCACTTCGAAACGGAACAAAAGTAGGATTCTGTAACGTTAGTGATTTACCGTGATTTACCCAGCTGTAGCTGTTGCTCCCTTCCGCGTCATCCCTGTCTTTGACTGCAAAATGAATCAATGAAGCTCGTGGCAGACGCTCAAGAGATTCGCGCTGTGATTGGCTGAGTGATCGTTCACTCAAATCAAGTAACAAATCAGAGAACACTTCCGGCCGCTAGGTCAAATAAAACGTGTGGGCCAGTCGGGGGACAGAGTAACCTGTTTCCGAAAAGTTAGGGGGACGTGTATCCCCCGTCCCCCCCGGTTGCTACACCCCTGGTTCCATTGCAACAGCAGCACCCAGCAACAGCCCCGGATTCCGCCATTTTGGAGTGAAAGTGATCGGCTATCCTTTGGATCTTATTGCTTTCGCGATGGCAAGCTGCTGCTTTTTTATTTATTTATTTATTTAAAAAGCACATTAAAGCTGAGATACAACCTAAAAGACGACAATCGAACCCTTACGATCACAATCATCAGCACTTTTAATAGTTATTTTACAGATTTATAATATGCTGTTGTTCTATTGGAACTTTCATTCCAAAATGGCTGCCGCGCCATTTAGTGGCTGTTTCACAAATAGCACTAGAGTGTCGCCTCTTGGTGATTCTATGCTCTTTGGTATGGTTCAAACTCTATAGTAACTATAGTATTTTTTAATGTACTGTACCAGGAACCTGATGAAAAATCAAAGTAAGGGTTCTGTCTTTAGATGTCCTTTCCTCCGTAGAACATAAAAGAAGATACACTGAGTGTCTTGCTCATATGTTGCAGAAAAGAGAAGATTTAGGGGTAAACTGTCTCTTTAAGACCCTTCATCTGTGATTTGTCTTTCTGACAGCAGGATGTAGAGTGAATGCATTATTAAGTCACTGACACTTTCATCATGAGACCTGCAGGATCATGATCTCACAGTCTCGTCTATCTCTCACATTAAAGCACCGAAATAAAGTGAGACTTCTGGACTCGTGAAAGTTTCCGCACATACCCGTCGAACTTGAATGAGTGCTCGCATCTGTTCACGGTCACGCTCAATTTCACCAGCTATAAACAGCGTGGGTTTGGATCAAACTCAGTCCAATCGCTCGCCCACATCTTCACACGCATGCCTTCGCGGAGCCTAATGTGTGTGTTTGTGCCCCAGCAGGCCGCTGTTTGCCAATTCAGACGAGTTTCAGCTCAACATGTCATCTAAACGACAACAAAACAATAACAGAGAAGACATCCCATCATTAAAAGCTTCCACAGAACCATGCTTCCTGGCAACAGTCGCCATGGAGACATCGAGGGGGATCTGCAACCTCTGTAATCAGTCCAGAACGGCCAAAAATAAAGGCATAAAATCTATACGGCCTGTTTGAATGTGAGAAGTCTATCAGAATGAATTCAATCAGTGGCTCTTTACAGAAGAAACAGACAATATGCTGACAGAGGGTAACTGACCCAAACTGAATCTAAAACAGCAAGACTTTTTACTCAGTTTAAGTAAAGTGGTTGAACAAAATGCATACATCTTAAAGAGCCCCTATTATGGGTTTTTGAAAATGACCTTCTATGAAGTGTGTAACACAGCCCTAAGTGAATAAATCATCCAGCTGAGGTTTAAATCTGAAAGTGCACCGTGTTTAAAACTATTGATTCTTTAAGGCAGGGGTCACCAAACTTGTTCCTGGAGGGCCGGTGTCCTGCAGATTTTAGCTCCAACCCTAATCAAACACACCTGAACAAGCTAATCAAGGTCTTACGAGGTATTCTTGAAATAATCAAGCAGGTGTGTTGAGGCAAGTTGGAGGTAAACCCTGCAGGGACACCGGCCCTCCAGGACCGTGATTGGTGACCCCTGCTTTAAGGAAATAGTCGACTCAGAGTTCAACAAATGAATCGAGTTGGGTTCGCACCTATTTTTATCATTGCATGAACTCTTATAACAAAATCACATGACTTTTTTATTGCACATGCAGGGATTTATTCGGTAAACATGTTTCCATCATAGTTTATGCACATTTTTATTATTAAATAAAAATATAGTTTTAGTAACAATAAAAATATAGTATAAAAATAAGTTTATCTTGCTCAGTTTTCAAAAATTACGTGCATCTTTATATGATAAACCAAAATGGCTATCAAAATAGGTGGATAGAAACATAGCTAGAATGGCTTACGGCAGTGCTTCATTTGTGAATTGCGAGGTCTCGGAACAGATCGGGGGGGGGGGGGGGGGGGTGTTCTGTTTGGCGCGGACGAAAGTGAAGAGGGCGGGGTGGTTGTTGAGATGGTGGGGCGTTGGATGGCGGAGGGGTGTCGCGGACGAAAGTGAAGAGCGGGTGGATTTGTCGCAGACTAAAGTGAAGAGGGTTAGGGAGTCGCTGGAGAAAGTGAACAGCTGACGGCGGAGGCAGGTGGTTGAGGAGGGGGATCAGTAAAATTAGGTGTGTTCCGGTGTGTTATGGCACAAATTAAGCCCTGGCTTTCGGTTTGCAACCTTCTTTTATATAAGATATATATTTTTTATATGTTCAAGAGAAGAAAGAAAATCAAATAGTATTGAAACAAGTGGAGGTTGAGTAAATGATGAAAGAATGTTAATTTTTGGAAGAACTATACTTTAAATCAGTGGTTCCCAAAGTGGGGGTCAGGACTCCCTGGGGTGTCGTGGGACAATGAGGAAGGGGGGGGGGGGTCACTTGGTGATTTAAAAAAATCATTAATTTATTGATTTTCCTTCGGCTTAGTCCCTTATTTATCAGGGGTCACCATAACGGACTAAACCAACTATTTCGGCATATGTTTTACGCAGTGGATGCCCTTCCAGCCGCAACCCAGTACTGAGAAACGCCCATACACTCTCACATTCACACACACACTCATACACTATGGCGAAATTAGTCCATCCAAATCAATTTTAGCACATGTCCTTGGACTGTGGTGAAAACCGGAGCACCCGGAGGAAACCCATGCCAACATGAAGAGAACATTCAAACAGAAATGATAGCCGGGACTAGAACTGGTGACCTTCTTGCTGTGAGGCGACAGTGCTAACCACTAAGCCACCATGCCACCTTTCCAAAAATCTAATACATTTTTTATAGAACTATTTGAATTACCATGTTTTACCCAAACCCATCAGCCTTTAGATTGTTTTTTTTATTGGATTGCGACTGTTGGGTTGTTTTACGTTAGATTAACGACACAGCAATACAGTCAGTTGCAACAGATTGATTTTATGGCACACATTTACGCCACTCATGTACATTAAAACATAAAGGCCAAGAATAAACAGAGGATGATCGCCAAGTGGCGGTCTCCAAAATTAAACCAAGGATAGACTTGTGCTTTAAACACTGTGCCCACCAGTTCCATTAGTTGAGGTTATTATTGAATTAAACAAACGAATAATGACTATAAAAATTATATTGTTGCAGCTTTTGTGTTGTAAATATGCTGTTTATATAGGCCTATTGGTGTGTGTGTGTGTGTGTGTGTGTGTACTGTTGTGTGCAATGTATATAACTGAGGTTAATGGGGGTTGGGAGTAAATGGAATTGCTATTTTGGCCATCACAGGCTGAAAAGTTTGGGAATCTTGCCTTGAATGAATACCTGTTAATCATCATTACCTGGGAAACAGAAGGTCTTGCATATGTGTAATCAGTCATGAGCTTACCTGCCAGAAAGCAGACTCTCCAGAGGCCCGAGTGGATGGACATGCGTATGTCAGTGCTCTGGTTGAGCGGCAGGATGACTCCCTCCTCCAGGTAGAGCCAGTAGTCAGTGCTGACGGCGATACCCAGCAGCCCCAGACTGCACACCGCAAACACACTGCTGAGCAGTGTCAGGGCCTTCCTCCCGCATGCGCTCATGCCACGCAACCTTCAGCAGGGGGCGCTCAAACCCACCAGCAATCTAAAAAACACACAAAGCCTTCAGCAGGGGGCGCTTAAACAGGCCAGCAATCTGAGAAACACACACACAGCCTTCAGCAGGGGGTGCTCAAACACACCTGCAATCTGAGAAACACACAAAGCCTTCAGCAGGGGGCGCTCAAACACACCTGCAATCTGAGAAACACACACAAAACCTTCAGCAGGAGGCACTTAAACACACCTGCAAGCTGAGAAACACACAAAACCTTCAGCAGGGGGCGCTCAAACATACCAGCAATCTGAGAAACACACACAAAGCCTTCAGCAGGGGGCGCTCAAACACACCTGCAATCTGAGAAACACACAAAGCCTTCAGCAGGGGGCGCTCAAACACACCTGCAATCTGAGAAACACACACAAAACCTTCAGCAGGAGGCACTTAAACACACCTGCAAGCTGAGAAACACACAAAACCTTCAGCAGGGGGCGCTCAAACATACCTGCAATCTAAGAAACACACACAAAGCCTTCAGCAGGGGGCGCTCAAACACACCAGCAATCTGAGAAACACACACCAAACCTTCAACAGGGGGCGCTCAAACACACCAGCAATCTGAGAAACACACACAAAGTCTTCAGCAGGGCGCGCTCAAACACACCAGCAATCCGAGAAACACACACAAAGCCTTCAGCAGGGGGCGCTCAAACACACCTGCAATCTGAGAAACACACACAAAGCCTTCAGCAGGGGGCGCTCAAACACACCTGCAATCTGAGAAACACACACAAAGTCTTCAGCAGGGGGCGCTCAAACACACCTGCAATCTGAGAAACACACACACAGCCTTCAGCAGGGGGCGCTCAAACACACCTGCAATCTGAGAAACACACATAAAGCCGTCAACAGGGGGTGCTCAAACACACCTGCAATCTGAGAAACACACACACAGCCTTCAGCAGGGGGTGCTCAAACACACCAGCAATCTGAGAAACACACACAAAGCCTTCAGCAGGGGGTGCTCAAACACACCAGCAATCTGAGAAACACACACAAAGCCTTCAGCAGGGGGCGCTCAAACACACCTGCAATCTGAGAAACACACACAAAGCCTTCAGCAGGGGGCACTCAAACACACCTGCAATCTGAGAAACACACACAAAACCTTCAACAGGGGGCACTCAAACACACCAGCAATCTGAGAAACCCACAAAGCCTTCAGCAGGGGGCGCTCAAACACACCTGCAATCTGAGAAACACACACAAAGCCTTCAGCAGGGGGCGCTCAAACACACCAGCAATCTGAGAAACACACACAAAGCCTTTAGCAGTGGGCGCTTAAACACACCTGCAATCTGAGAAACACACACAACGCCTTCAGCAGGGGGCGCTCAAACACACCTGCAATCCGAGAAACACACAAAGCCTTCAGCAGGGGGCGCTCAAACACACCAGCAACCTGAGAAACACACACAAAGCCCTCAACAGGGGGCGCTCAAACACACCAGCAATCTGAGAAACACACACAAAGGCTTCAGCAGGGGGCACTCAAACACACCTGCAATCTAAGAAACACATACAAAGCCTTCAGCAGGGGGCGCTCAAACACACCAGCAATCTGAGAAACACACACAAAGCCTTTAGCAGGGGGCGCTCAAACACACCTGCAATCTGAGAAACACACACAAAGCCTTTAGCAGGGGGCGCTCAAACACACCAGCAATCTGAGAAACACACACAAAGCCTTTAGCAGGGGGCGCTCAAACACACCAGCAATCTGAGAAACACACACAAAGCCTTCAGCAGGGGGCGCTCAAACACACATGCAATCTGAGAAACACACACAAAGCCTTCAGCAGGGGGCGCTCAAACACACCAGCAATCTGAGAAACACACACAAAGCCTTCAACAGGGGGCGCTCAAACACACCTGCACCTATATCAGCGTGATAACCAGTGTCTTAATTGACCAGAACTATCTTTCCGGAAATTTTATTGCAAGTGTAATTTTCTTTTTTTATTTGGGCTCAAGTCTCGTTTATTAACACGGAGGAGGCGGGCTTTATGACTTGTACTGCAGCCAGCCCCCAGGGGGCGATCTAACGGCCGGGACCTTCACTC
Source organism: Danio aesculapii (assembly GCF_903798145.1). Lineage (NCBI taxonomy): Eukaryota > Metazoa > Chordata > Actinopteri > Cypriniformes > Danionidae > Danio > Danio aesculapii. The sequence goes on along the minus strand of NC_079437.1, from coordinate 56,107,167 downwards.
AAAAGGTGAGACCCACTTGAGCAGGACAGTAAATTTAACATTGTTCTCTCTTCTGTTTGCCGCTTTCAGTCTTACACAATTTTATTTCCTTTTTCTGAAAGTTTTGATAACACAGTCACAGTTTTTATTTGATTATTTTAGCAAATAGGATCTTAAAAAAGGATTTGTTGTACTCTCCCATTGACTGCACTATAAGTTTACCCAACTATGATGACTTCCGCTATTGAGTAACCCAGAAATGTGAAAAGGGTCCATCTGAGAAACACATACAGCCTTCAGCAGGGGGCGCTCAAGCACACCAGCAATCTGAGAAACAAATGCCAGTCAGATGAATGTCAAGCAGAAGGGCGTCAGTTTCCATCTCTTGAAAATCTGACACACAATGAGTCATGAAGGACACTGAAAAAAGACACGAGAAGCCGCATCCTCACAGAAACAGCTTCCGGAGGTGCACAGAGGCAGCCTGATTACCACCAATACAGACTGACAAGAAGCACATTCATCCGAAACAGAAGGCTGTGCAACACACAGGGCATCTTCACATCTGTACGTGTCATCGAGCACAGCTGATGGCTGACTAAGAGATGATCAGTGTTGAGTGTAATGCAGTACTAAGTCAAGCATTACCGTAATTAGATGACTTTTTATGCGGAAAAAGTTAATTGAGGGATTACTGTTGCTTATTTTAATTAAAGTCGCTTTTAATGTACTCCCATTACGCATATTGTAATGAATTCCAACTTAAAGCGGATCTATTATGCCCTTTTTTACAGCATGTAAAATAAATCCCTGATGTATCCCGGAGTGTGTATGTAAAGTTTCAGCTCAAAGTGCCACACAGATGTTTTATAACTCTTTGAAACTGCGCCTTTTAGGGTTTGATCCAAATTGTGCCATTTAGGTGACTGTTGCTTTAAATTCAAATGAGATTTTCAGACGAGGGTGGAGTTATAAACGCCTATGTGCAATATCAGCCTGATCTCACGAGAAAACGTAAGTATTTTATGTTTTGACAGTTTAGTGGCTAATTCGTACAAATTCGTACGAGTTCAGTCGTACGAAATTGTACGATTTTAAAAAGGAGGCGTGGCACCTAACCCCACCCCTACACCCAACCGTCATTGGCGGATGAGCAAATCGTACTAAATTGTACGAATTAGATCATACGAATTCATACGAATTAGCCACCAAATCAAAAAGTTACGAATTGCCGTGAGATTGTGTTGACAATATAGCAGCATATTCAAAACAGGACGAATGTAGTCTACGGTATTTATTTGTGCATCCTAAAACTCAACTTTTATAATGCCTCTTATGCCAAGTTCAGACTGCATGATATTCAAAGTAGTCGTGTCACAGATGTTTTCACACTGCATGACTGTCTGGGCTAGCGTTTTGTTGCTGCTTTGTTTACACTGCAAGACGGATCGGCGACAGAGGCTTTCACATTGCATGACTGCCTGGGCATGCGCAGAAGGACTGTATGATAGAGCCAGAGGAGGAGCCGTGGAATCGAGCTTCCAACCAAACGCTTGATGTAAAATCAATCACGCCCCCCGCACTTCTCACTTGACCGCCGGTATCTGTACTACAACAAAGGCTTGCTGTAAATATGTAAATATAAGCACTTACATTTAAAAACACGCTATATTATACAGTTTAAAAATGATGTAAGTGATGTAAAAGTGATGTAAGCTGTAATAGTTTAATAAAAGCAATACATGTTGGACATTTATTCATCAGTTATGGCAACCAAAATGCGACGTCTGATCGACGTCATAGTGGTAACATCCACAAAACGTCAAGCTGTAACATCATTAGATGTTGATATTTGGTTGGTTTTAGGTTGAATATTGGACATGGACATTGGCTTGACGTTGAGTTCTGACGTCAACCTGATTTTCATATCCAAACAAAATGCAACGTGCCGATGACGCTGAGGTACAACGCCAATCTGATGTCATGTTGACGTCTTGTGCCTGCTGGTGTTTAAGGCCATTTCCGTCATCAAACAGTAAACATCTGACACCTTCTCATCAGTGACATGCATCTAAACCAGGGGTGACCAATCTTGGTCCTGGAGGGCCGGTGTCCCTGCAGGGTTTAGCTCCAACTTGCCTCAACACACCTGCCTGAATGTTTCAAGTGTACCTAGTAACACCTTGATTAGCTTGTTCAGGTGTGCTTGATTAGGGTTGGAGCTAAAATCTGCAGGACACCGGCCCTCCAGGAACAAGTTTGGTGACCACTGATCTAAACAGTCTCTGGGTCAATGCGTGTAAAGATTTTGAACATCTTCTTAGACACTTTGATTACTTCCAAACAGTTTGCTGCATTTATGAAATCGCACATGTCTTAAGGTAGTTCATTATGGTGCAAATTACGTTCTGTGCGATTTGATTGGACAGGAATTACAGGACTGATTTTTCTGATCCCCATAGAAAGGAAAAAATAAAGTAGTGACTGCAGGTTGAAGGAAAGTAGTGGAGAAAAAGTACTGATACTGCACTAAAAATGTACTTAAGGGAGAGTAAAAGTACACATTTTTAAAACTACTTAGTATATATATATAAATTCATAAAGTGCATTGTTAAGAATTTTAAAAGGAGATTTTGTCTCTATGTTTTTTTGTAATCCTCATAGTTTCATATAGTTGTGTCTTAGCAAAATATAGTCCTCCTTACAAACCCCACATCAGTGGAAAGCTTATATATTTAGATTTCAGATGATGTACATCAATTTTAATGAATATTATGATTGGTTTTGTGGTCAGAAGCCACATTTTATGATAAAGAGAAAATAATTACTCAAGGATTATTTTAAACCGTATCAAATAGTAGGCCAATTCAGCAACGTTAAACAAAAGATCACACTTTATTTTGATGGTCCATTTGTTGAATTTAAGTTACATTGCATCTACAAGCCAACTAATTCTCATTACATTATAAGTAGACTGTTGGGGTTAGGGTTAGGGTTAGTGTAAATTGACATGTACTTGCAAAGTTTCTTATAGCCAGTTAAATGTCTGTTGAAGAGATATTTAGCAGATACTCAAATGGACCATCAAAATAAAGTGATACAAAAGAAAAAAATAACTTCACAATATCTTAGACTGGTGAATAACATCAATCAGCAGCCATAACCACTGTATGATGGCTTAATAATGTACGCTCATAATTGCGCACCTCCGCAAGGGCGCGCGCAGCACTTTGGGCATCATGAGCGGACTGAAGGAGAATTCAAATCAGCTTCACACTAAAATACGCACTTGTTAGGCAGCTTACTAGGCGCCCAGACAAAGATTTCATCTTTAAAATCTAATATCCTTCTCTTGTTAAATTCAATATACTGTACGCTTGTTTGTTTACTCAGAGGCATAATGACGTGATTATTAAACACTATGTGCTGCGCTCCTCTCATTATTACGAACACAACCTGCAGCCAATTAAGCGTTTAATAATCACATTCAACACTTTAATACACAATATCAACCACTAATTAATATTTAAAGCACAGATTAATACGTTGTAACATTTTATCACACATGTCATTTTGGAATTTCACTTCGAAACATCAGTACATGAAGACGCATGCATCATTGTTGACACACATGAACGACGACAGCAGCTGAATATGTCTTCGTCAGCTCAGAAAAGAAGATGAATTACCTGATTGCTCTTATTGATGGAGTGATGTGAGTGTAATCCAGCTGTGGAGTGATGCAGTTCAGTCTGAACACGAGAATGAACACGAGCGCGCGCGTGCCTGTGGCTCAGCGGACTCGCGTCGCTGGATATTATGAATCTTTAGAGTCAAACAGTTCGTTCAAATTAAATGACTCACAGTTCAGGGATTCGCCCTCGAGACGTCAATCAAAATTGATTCAGCGATCTTAATCTCTGGAGGGAAAGTTTGGTCAAATATGACGGTTTAATTACAAGATAAATGCAAGTTTGCTACATTTATTTATTTTTGATTGTGAGGAGCTTTGCTAATTAAATACAGACATACTATAAATGACAATACAGCATGAGAACAGCATGTTTGTTTGGCCTGTGATGGTCTGCTCAAGTCTGCTTTCTATATTTAGCCCAAGTTTCAGCTGGTTGTTTTTAGCACATCAAAAACTATTCTGCGCCACCACCACTGTATCTGTAGTCAAATCACAGTTCTGATCCAGTTCTACAAATGAATCATTTAAAAAGGCTTACAATGAGAAATGATCTCATCGAATCATGTGAGGCAGGTCCATCCACCTATCTATCTATCTATCTATCTATCTATCTATCTATCTATCTATCTATCTATCTATCTATCTATCTATCTATCTATCTATCTATCTATCTATCTATCTATCTATCTATCTATCTATCTATCTATCTATCTATCTATCTATCTATCTATCTATCTATCTATCTATCTATCTATCTATCTATCTATCTATCTATCTATCTGTGTCTGTCTGTCTGTCTGTGTCTGTCTGTCTGTCTGTCTGTCTGTCGGTTGTCTATAGTATCTGTCTGTCTGTCTGTCTGTCTGTCTGTCTGTCTGTCTGTCTGTCTGTGTTTGCTGTCTATAGTGTCTGTCTGTCTGTCGGTTGTCTGTCTGTCGGTTGTCTATAGTATCTGTCTGTCTGTCTGTCTGTCGGTTGTCTGTAGTATCTATCTATCTATCTATCTATCTATCTATCTATCTATCTATCTATCTATCTATCTATCTATCTATCTATCTATCTATCTATCTATCTATCTATCTATCTATCTATCTATCTATCTATCTGTCTGTCTGTCTGTCTGTCGGTTGTCTGTAGTATCTATCTATCTATCTATCTATCTATCTATCTATCTATCTATCTATCTATCTATCTATCTATCTATCTATCTATCTATCTATCTATCTATCTATCTATCTATCTATCTATCTATCTATCTATCTATCTATCTATCTATCTATCTATCTGTCTATCTATCTATATCTATATAAGGTCATTTTAAAGACACAAGGAACCAGAATCCTGACCTAACTCTGTACTATGAATCAAGGCTTAGTTTGCTTTGGTGTAATGTTCTTAATTAACCAGAAAATATATTGACCTAGAAGTTTTTATCATCATCATCATCATTATCATCATCATCATCACCATTATTATTAATATTATTATTATTATTATTATTATTATTATTATTATTGTATTATTATTATAATTACTATTAAATGTCTTTTTTATTCCTGTTAAACTACAATAAACAAGATTTTCTCCAGAAAAGAAAAAAAAAGATTGTGAAATATTTCCTTTCTATCATAACATAACCTGAGAAATATTTGAAAAGAATAAAAAAGTCACAGCTAACAAATTTGTCTTCAGCTCTCTTATTGAGAAACAAAACATGGACCGTATCAGTTTTGTCATACATTTATTTATACATATTTTCCTTCACAAAGAACAGAGGGACAAAATTTCATAAAGAAAAAACAAAGAAAAAATGAGTGAATCAACTTATTCAACTAAAACACTATCCTGGAATCCTTAACTGAATAATATTATTAATAATAAATATACTCCTGAAGGAATCTATAATAAGAAATGGGTGGGATGTTTATTTAAGTTACTGAATAAGTCAAGGGAGTGTTGGAGTGCCGGAAAACCACAATCAAACACGAGGACTTTACATTCCCAGATACTCTCAATGTGAGACACTTGTGTTAACCTGCCACTTCAATACTTCCTCAATCACTTTGTCAGAGGACCGGCTCTATTTCTACTCAAAAACGACATTTACTTCATGGATTGAAGAAATAAACACCTGGTAAATGAACTTTCCATCCTTACTCATGGACTTGCACATCAAAACATCAGGTCTGGTAAAACCCCCAAAAAAGATCTACTGAAAATGTTGTTTTAAAAATGCAATACTGAATATTAAAGATACTGAAAGAATTAGCATTTGGATTTCTCTGTTAGCATTTGTGGACCTGAAAACAACAGTATTTTACCCGAATGCTTGGCACAAAACTATAGCCAACACTGAGGAACTTGCCTGGAGAATATTTAAAGGGATAGTTCACCCAAAACTGAAAGTCCTGTAATTATTTATTGCCCCTTTATCTATCTGATTGAGTTTCTTTTTCTAAATAGAAGGTGTTTTAAAGATGCTTTAATGGTGACCATTAACTTCTATAGTAGGAACAACTAATTCTACAGAGCAAAATTGAGTCTAGTGTTAAATTAACACTTCTCAGAGCATGTTTGGTCCTATTCTATAGTGTTAACGTAACACTAAATCAGTGTTAGAGTTTAAAGATACAATTAAGTGCCTAATGAAGTGTTGATTGAGCCTTTATGATGAAAACAGATTCTAACAAACAGAATCACTGAGAAGAAACATTAAAACTACATTTGAAGCAGTCAAAGCCTTAAAGTAAAGCCTTAAGCCACCTATCCACTGCACATGACAAACGACAAGCGTCAGACCGGAAGTCATTCATTTCCAATGGAGAGTTGTCCGGGAGCTGCGTGGAGTTTTGTTTATCTCCATATGCTGAAAATTTGAATCTGATTTGACCTGCGAATCTGTTCAAATTTTTGAACTCCTGCGACTGGCTGACTGTGTGTGATGTATTCTAGTGTTGTCCAAGCAGGTCCTTGTGCACGAGATGATAAACAGTAGGGTTGTTGTTTTTTTAAAAATATAATATTAATTTATTATATTATATTTTATACTATATTAAAAAAACATTTCTATTCATAAATGTGTATTAAAAAAATATATATTTTTTAATGTTGTCTCCACATTCCCTCCAAAATTTTACATTTCTAGTATTCATTCATTCATTAAACGATGGTAAATGCATAGAGAATAAACGCTCTTGCTTTTGCACTCCTTTGTTTTGGACACCGCTAAAATCATCTTCTGACCCAGAAAAACTGAAAATTCTGTGTGACTGCCACAAGGGAGTGTTTTCCAACAATTGTGTCTGAATATCATGTACAGTGGAAAGGTGGCTTTTAAGATTAAATAAATCTCTCAAAAATCTCTCAAAATCTCAGCAGAGGATCATTAAAAAAACTCAACAAACAGCTTCAGCAGCTTGACATACTATACAATAGTTCTTAAAATGAAAAAGGCTTATAAAAGGATGTTTTATTTATGTTTATGTTTAAACTTACCATTTTTGGTGATCAGTGTTTGCTTTAAAACTCTTTATAGTGTTATAGACTATAAAGATATAATAAATCTCTCAAAAATCGCTCAAAATCTCAGTAGAGGATTATTAAACAACGCCACAAACAGCATCAGCAGCTTGACTTATTACTAATCTGCTTGACTTAATTTAATTTCTGTCATACAATAGTTCTTAAAATGAACAAGGCAAAAGGATGTTTCATTTATGTTAAACTTACAATTTTGGTGGTCAGTGTAAAGCATTAAAGATGAATAAATCTCTCAAAAATCTCTCAAAATCTCAGCAGAGGATCATTAAAAAAACTCAATAAACAGCTTCAGCAGCTTGACATACTATACAATAGTTCTTAAAATGAAAAAGGCTTATAAAAGGATGTTTTATTTATGTTTATGTTTAAACTTACCATTTTTGGTGATCAGTGTTTGCTTTAAAACTTTTTATAGACTTACAGACTATAAAGATATAATAAATCTCTCAAAAATTGCTCAAAATCTCAGTAGAGGATTATTAAACATTGCCACAAACAGCATCAGCAGCTTGACTTATTACTAATCTGCTTGACTTAATTTAATTTCTGTCATACAATGGTTCTTAAAATGAACAAGGCAAATGGATGTTTCATTTATGTTAAACTTACAATTCTGGTGGTCAGTGTAAAGCATTAAAGATGAATAAATCTCTCAAAAATCTCTCAAAATCTCAGCAGAGGATCATTAAAAATGCCACAAACAGCATCAGCAGCTTGACTCCTTACTAATCTGCTTCACTTAATTTCTGTTATACAATAGTTCTTAAAATGAACAAGGCAAAAGGATGTTTCATTTATGTTAAACTTACAATTTTGGTGGCCAGTGTTTGCTTTAGCATTAAAGATGAATAAATCTCTCAAAAATCTCTCAAAATCTCAGCAGAGGATCATTAAAAAATGCCACAAACAGCATCAGCAGCTTGACTCCTTACTAATCTGCTTGACTTAATTTCTGTTATACAATAGTTCTTAAAATGAACAAGGCTTAGAAAAAGATATTTCATTTATGTTTATGTTTAAATTTTCTATTTTGATGGTCAGTGTTTGCTTTATAACTCTTTATAATGTTTAGAGTGTTAATTAACATTTACATTTTGGGTGAACTGTCTCTTTATTGTTTCAAGTGTGGTAAAACTTAATTGTCCATTTCATTGATAATCCAGACAGAATTCATAAAGAGCTATACTTCTATAAGATCTGCAAAGATCTGAATCCATACTTTGTGTAGTCTCCATACTTCAATCAATGGATCAAAACCCAAAAATGAACCAAAGCGAGAGCACAAAGCAAGATAGTTAAAGTGGGACAGGTTTGGTGACAATCACTCCATGCTAGAGGACTCCGGATTCCTGGAATCATGCGACACGTTTGCATGCGCCGATTTGCCGACAGCCCACATGCACACAGCAGCTGAAGTACACACACTCACGCACACAGTCAGTCTACACGTACATCCAGCTCCTACAGCATAGAAAACAGCAGATCAATACAAGAAGTACATATAACAAAGATTTGCAGATCAGCCAAACTAGTCTTTTTTGGGGGATCATCTAAACATAGAAACCATCTAAGTTAATAAAAGCACATTCAGTTTTTAGTATAAAATCTGCAGGATAATGTTTGCCTTCTCCGTATTTACAGTGTACCTTTAGTGTAACAGTAAACATGGCGCTCTACGAAGAAGTACTCACAGAGCAAAAATGCAAGATGATCATAAACTAAGACCTAAAAAGATACAAAAGATCCAGATATACTGTATATATACTGGGAAGCTCCATTTGGTGGGAACTTCAGAACATGTAGTTAAACACGATCACCAAAGGACATAAACACTAGCAGAGACAGGGCTATAATAGAGGTTATACATAACTGACCTCCCGGCAGCCTCCAGCATACTTTGTCAAATCATTAAGGGGGGATTTATGATTTATATGTAAAAAGTGTTAGGAGCGTGTGAGAAATCTTAATACTCCAATTCTGAGTACTGATTTACTGATGCTAAGGAAGCATAACAACAAGTAAATACCTAACAATGGAGAGTAAATAGCACATCTAGTATAGATACACTTTTCTCTATTTAGCGGAAATGTGCTGAATGATTATGAAATTTTCACTATTTTACAAAACAGGCTTCGTTTCTTTAAGCGAGATGAATTTCTGGAATGAACATGGGTTTTGACAGATTTATGAGACTTTACCCCAATTTATTAATGCCATGGAAGTTTTCCTTATCATAGTAGACTTATGTCAGAAAGTCTTAAGGATTAAGTAAATCTCTCAAAAATCTCTCAAAATCTCAGCAGAGGATCATTAAACAATGCCACAGACAGCATCAGCAGCTTGACATCACTACTCTGATTGATTTAATTTCTGTCATACAATAGTTCTTTTATTTATGTTTATGTTTAAACTTAGCATTTTAGTGTCAGTGTTTGCTTTAATTGGGCTCTTGTCTCTTTATAACATTTAATTTATATGCAAACACTTTAACAAAATTTTGACCTTTTTTTAATGCTGCTTTTGAATAATAATTATTAATACAAATAAGTTTAAATTGATTTTTTTTCTGGCTGCTGTAACTGTGTTTAAAAAGCAGATAAATTAATAGTTATTACTTATTATTAATGATGGTCTGGTTTTCATAATATAATGATCAGATTCTTAGGTATTACCCAAAGGCTAAATCTGAATATGTGTGATATATGTTTTTATTTATTCAGGTGTTATGAGACCTTTTATGAGACTTTGCCCCTCTTTATTATAGCTGTGTACATTTTCTTTATCATTATACACTTATGTCAGAAAGTAAAGCTTTAAAGATAAAATAAATCTCTCAAAAATCTCTCAAAATCTCAGCAGAGGATCATTAAAATAATCCACAAACAGCTTCAGCAGCTTGACGTAATACTAATCTGCTTGCCTTAATTTCTGTCATACAATAGTTCTTAAAATTAATAAGGTCTAGAAAAGGATGTTTCATTTAAGTTTATGTTTAAACCGTTTTGGTGGTCAGTGTTTGCTTTATAACTATTTATATTGTTTAATTTATATGCAAAAACTTTTAATTTCTGATTTTGAACTTTTGTAAACCTGCTTTTAAACAATAATTATTAATACAAATAGGTTTGAATTGAATTAATTTAGTCTGGCTGCTGTAAAGGTGTTCAAAAAGCAGATTTGTGATGGTTCAGAAAACCAGGAAAATACTATTAAGCCATATTTACTTATTATTAATAATGACCTGGTTTTCATAATATAATGATTCAGTTTCTCAGGTATTCTGAATATATATATATATATATATATATATATATATATATATATATATATATATATATATATATATATATATACACACACACACACAGAGGCGTAGCAACCGGGGGGGATGGGGGGATGCGTCCCCCTCACTTTTAGAGACAGACCATTTAGAAACAGGTGATTAATAATTATATGATCGTATGATCTCATACAACCGTCCCCGCCACTTTTAAAATGTCTGCTACACCCCTGTATATATATATATGTATATATATATATATATATATATATATATATATATATATATATATATATATATATATATATATATATATATATATATATATTATTTTATTCAGGTTTTATGAGACTTTTTATGAGACTTCACCCCTCTTTATTATTTAGCCGTGGACGTTTTCTTTATCATTATACATTGTAAAAAATGCTAGGTTCCACTCAATCGATTTGGGTTAGGGCAACATGAAGGAATAAAGTAAACTAGTTACTAAAAAGTTTCAAAAAAATCTCAAGAATTGTGTTGTTTCAGCTCATTTTAAATAAGTAGTTTGGACAAACAACAAATATACATTTTTGAGTGTAGGATTCAAACCAAAGACCATTTCCATGTCTAACTTGATCTACACATTATCGGCCTCTGCATCTGTTTTTGCTTTGATTATGAGGGAACATTAAAGAGGTTAGTTTTCTAAAGATGGTGAAATATGTTAAATGAAGCGGATTTAATAAGCAGAATTGTATGAAAATGAACATGCAGAGAGGAGTAGATCAGAGTTTTGTGGGATTGCTAAGGAGAAATCGCTCACTATTCGTACATCTAAAGAGACAAAGTTGTGTATATGTTGAATATGTGGGAACCAGGTGAGCAGGCAGTGACGGGATTGGAAGATGTCATGCTAAAACTCCAGGAGCAAAAAAGGGTTCAAGTTTCAGCCCAAGATAAGGGACGCCACTAATAGACCTAGTCGGAAATCATATGCATATATAAAAACCTTTTGATGCAGCTATATTTTGGCACTCCTATAACAAGATATATATATATTTTAGATTTACAAATATATAATTCAGGAACATTAGAAATGGCAGTAGAGGATATAAGGAATAGGACACAAAAACCTGTTTTATGTCAGCATGCTTCACACACACAGAATCTGAGGACTGGAAAAAGAGATCGTTCACCCATCTTTACCATCAAAAAAATCGGTAAAACATACTGGGGCTCACTGGACATTAATCTGCACACTGGCATTAGATGAAGTTTCATTACAATGAGGACAGACTTTGTTTTAAATCCTAGAGAGCAGTATTTCTGTCGACTGCCTACTAATGCAGCATCGTAAGTTGAGGTTTATAAAATAATCATCTACAGGGTAAAATTGCGTGTAAATATAAAATGCAGCTTCCTAACCGAGATTGAAGATCATAAAATAATCATCTGCAGAGTCAACACTTGTAAAAATGAAGGTTCCAAAAGAAGGTAAACAAAGTCAAACAATTTTGGTCTTTCCAGTTATAATACAACCTAATAAATAATAACTTTTAAAATCAGTATAATGAATGTTTTGTGCAGTGAATATAGCTTAATTGTTAAACTTAATATTTTAAAACAAACGCTATCTCTCGGCAATTCGTAACTTTTTGCTTTAGTGGCTAATTCATATGAAATCGTACAATCTCATTCATAGAACGATATACTCATCCCCCAATGACGGTTGGGTTTAAGGGTGGGGTTTGGTGCCACACCTCCTTTTTAAAAATCGCACGTCTGAACTCATACAAATTTATACGAATTGACCACTAAACTAACAAAACATTAAATAGCTAGGTTTCCTCGTGAGATCAGGCTGTTTAAAAAACACAATAGTCTTAATTGTATGCCTAATATTTTGAAAACACAAAAGGTTTCTTTTCTGTTGGTCAAATCCAGTAAAGAATTGCTAGAGTCACATGGACAGAACTACATTTTCAATTAACAAAGCCAAATTTAGGAAACAAAAGAGTTTGCCTCACTGGGAATTACGATCACATGTTTAGCGTGTCTATTGTAGAATGGTTGTCATCATAAATATTTAGCTACTTCAATTGTATCTCGCTCTAATTCAACATTAAACTGGTGTTTAATACAGACTAATACAGATACTGAACTCAAAACCACAGAAATGCAACGCTCAGGAATAAAGGAAAAATTTTAAAGAATCTAAACAAAACTTTGTCATATTAAAATCCAACATTGGCTTATTCTGAAAGCGTAGCTTCATGTCTTTAAACGAACACTGTGGGGCGGTATGACACCGATACTTTTCACGATTACCAGCTGACCGCTTACCTCCATGTAAACGGCTTTCCTGCTGTTACCAGTTTGTCCAGTGGCTCGACATGTATGTCGGAGGATTTGAGATGCAAAGCAGAGTTGACGGTGACGACGTGGCTCGAGTAAGGCGAAGAACAGTTCGAGAAAGGAAAACAAAACAAAAGCTAAAAAACAAACAAACAAGTAAATAACAGGGTGAAAATGTGCTAAAATGTAAAAATGTAGTAAAAATCAGGCTTCTGCAAAGGTTTTTCTTTTTCTGGATTTCTTTTTTAAACTGTCAGTTGGGTTTAGGGAAGTTGATGGGTGTTGGTCAATCAGTGATTTTTAGAACACTATCAGTCAGATTTAGGGATACAGGTGGGTGGGGGAATTAGTCGTGGGGGTGGGGGTTGGTCGGTCATTCAGTTGGCAGCGGCCAGCTGGTGGTTTTAAGCAAGAAGAGCAGGCGCGAATGGCACTCACGAGATAAATTTGAGATCTGAAAAAGCATACACAGCAGCCTCTGGTGGATTCACAAAAAGAAAAACTGCAAAAAAAAAAAAAAAAGTAGCTCCTGGGACGTATTTACCGCTCCCCAAAAATGTATATAGGGGTACGTAATCAGAATGAGCCTGGGTTGTTAAAATCATGTATGTCGTTAAACATGCCCAGTTTACATTTTTTGGCAAATGAAGAAAATATTTGCCTGAAAATTTTATTTTAATTTATTTAATTCTGAAAATTAGATTTTTCTGAATATGTAATATTGCTTATTATTACTTTTAGTATTTTTTTTAAGAAAAAATTTGGACCAATAGTTTTAAACTTAATCTAAAAGTAAAAGTTTTAGTTTACACAAGTAACCCTGCATACAACTATTAAAGAACCTCAATTTTTAAGAGTGTAAAAACCCTTAAACCTCAAACTGAAAACCAGGCTTTGGACCAGATCTTATATCAAATGCATTGAATACTGCCCTCAAAATCCTCATGTGGAAACATGCTTTTATGATTATATATCTATATATAGATCCATTCAGCCATTCAAACTCCTCCTCCAGTCCCCCCTCAGTTCAGATATGCTCAGATAAAGGGTATTCAACTGTCTACAAAGATTTGCTGAGTTCATAAATATCGTGGATGCTGTTGATAGCTTTCCTCCTCCTCCTCCAGGGACGTCTCATACCACACTGTGAATGGACGCTGGGTGAATGAACTCTGGGTTTATGAAGGAGAATCCCGCAAACTCGCTCTGGTCGATGTTGGCGATGACCAGTTGGTCCGGCGGGGTCAGCATGGGCTGCGTGCGCGTGAAGAATTTGTCAAAGTTCTCCGCTGCCTTGCCGCACTGTAAAGAGAGCAGAAAAAAAGACGGTGTGTTTATTTTTAGATTCAGTTGAAAAAAAGCTGCCAGTGCGCCTGAGAGAATAAATTAATTCACGTAGGACTTCCGTCACGGTTGTCATGTCCAGTAAATGGAGGAATTTTATAATTGCAACTGGAAGGCTGTGTTAAAGGTTGAAAGCTACAGCACCTGTGGTGTATCAGTGGGGTCTTTTAGAGGCTCTGCAAACACACACGAGGGGGGCTGCAGGTGGAGATGAAGCAGATTATATCCATAAAAAGACATAGTAAGGAAAGATCAACACACGACGTGGGTGGTTTTGATGCAGACTCCTAAAATAATTCGGACCTTTCTATTGTAGACATCCTTTTAAATTCAAGTTGACCACAAGTTAGTAAAACCGCCTCTCACTGGTCTGAGTCCATTAGATATAAAAACGAATATACCATTTTAGTTATTATCAGTGTGCGAGTTATACATTCAATATCTGGGAGGGTTGGGTTATATTTTCAGTAGTTTGTGTTACATATGCATGCCCCAGTGAGTGAAACTGAAATATTTAATTTCATTACATCTGATTTATTACACAAATTTAGACAATGTCCACATGTAAACCAGCATTTTCATAAACAGGGTTTTCCACTTTCCCTCTTTGTTTAAAAAAACAAAGGGGGTTCACACCTAACAGGGAATTAAGTATTTGAACAGGTAAATTGTATACACATTAAGGCAAATGTGAGAACAGAGGTGGGCAAAGCTGGCGCGTCCATAGAGGCAACCTGGGATGGCAGAGTAGTTAAGGTGGCATCCGTGACAAACACCTCCTAGTCACTTTTGTCCGCAACAACCCTGGCCCCAATCCCCCATCTCTAACCCCGCCCAACCCACTCTTCACTTTTGTCAGTGACAACCATGTACCAGCCCCTCCGATCCTGGCTCTTCACTTTAGTCCGCGACATCTGCAACCCCCCCCCTGCCCACATGACAACCACGCACCCTCTCAAATCCACCCCACCCCCTCTCTTCACTCTTATCAGCGAAAACCGTGCCCCTGTGCCCATTTTCAGTGAGGGCGGAAAGACCATCATTTCCCTACAATGGGAGTTGAGCTTGCCAAAATGTCTACTGTGAATGTGCAGAATTTTTCCTCCTTTTTGCATCTTCCGAGGTGGGAAGGGCTGGCGCGTCCATAGATGCAACCTAGGTTAATGCAGCAGCCCTGACAAACACCTCCAGGTCAATTCCGTCCACAACAACTCCCCCCCCCCCTCCCCCCCCAACTCCAGCACCCCAAAACAACGTCCCCCCAAAACCCAGCTCTACGCTTTCATCCGGGACATCTGCATCCATAGACATGATTGAATGACTACAGATGTGAAGTCTGTTTAATCAAAGTCTATTATTAAACTAATAATAGACAGTCTATTAAGCTGCTTTTCCACTATCTTTGCTTAATTGTTTCAATCAGTGCTGATCTGGTTTAGTCAGCACAGAAACAGTTTCATTTTCAACGGTGGAGCTGATAACGGTGGAATTCTCTGGAATGCAATACAAATGCGCCAGCCGTTGCATTGTATGCCAGCGATATGGATGAGGATCTGCTCTGGAGACTCCTTTTTTTCTCCTGACATTCACTTTGTTGATCTACATAAAATAAACGGATAAATATCACACTTGCTCTTAGCCGGTTATAGAGAAACTGGTAGCAAGAAACAGAGTGGCGATGTCCCATGCACATGCATGCTACCAATCCAGCATGATTGTCTAACCATTTCTAAAATTCTGTGCGGAGAACTGTTTGTAATTGTGCAAACCATACCAGGAAACACAACTATCACACTGTTCTTAAAACTGTTGGTCATAATAAAGTGGATTTTCACTGACAGACCAAATTTTGCCTTTTTTAACAAAGACATCTATGTTTAGAAGTCTATTAGACATTGTTTAAACAGAAAATTGGTTTGGGGAAGCTGAGTCTAAAGGCTACTCCCCACGCCCAACCCCGCCCCCTTCCTCCCCGTCTCTAGTTTTGGATATTGATTGGATTCTGGAATAGGGTCTTCTGCAGACCAGAATGCTTTAAATGTGTACTAACCCCACCCCTAACCCTACGACTCACAGTGACATCACTTTGTCTATTGAGTGCATGTGTTTGAGACTGCATGCCTGTGCAAGTGCAGGTCGGCAACCAGCTACTATTGGGATTCTGCCATACAGTAATCTGTTATGAGCTATTTCAGCAAAGGATTATCAAAGATGACCTGTTGTTGATATAAAACAGTAGATTATGCAAAACAGGGTTCTTATGTTTGCATACCTGCACCAACGAGTGGATGATCAAAAAAAGACTGCACTTGATGTTTACTATTTACTTGGCATAACTGTCTATTATTATACACATACTTTTGACTACCTCTAGGCTATATTTCGATACAAACAAGAAAAAGTAATTAAAAATGAGGTAGTGAAGATATTATCTGATTGGTTGATCAACAATAAGCTCAGTACATCGAGCTCTATCAGTGTGCGCTTTTCACCCTCCAGTCTTTCATTAGACAGTGTGTGCCCTTTGGCAATTTTCATCACCTTCCTGTCTGAGGGAGTGAAAGCGATCTGATTGCCAGACTGACAATGCTTGGTGGTAATAATCTGTGAATATAGTCTGTGAATACTTTTTAGCAGCTCTGCAAGATGCAATCAAATGTTGGTTTCACATCAGGAGTGTGAAGAGGGGTGTATTAACGAAAAAAAAAACCACACAATAACTTCTAACCACTGGCTGAGTGATGTAGTTCAACTTGAAATTATACAAACACCAATTCATTAACTTATGTTGGTAATAAACAATCTTGACTGATAATAATAAAAAAACTATGCTTCAACCTACACTACATACTGTACATGTTTAATTTTCAGTTTCTTTATTAAGTTACAAACAGAAAATACAGGGAATATGTATACAAATTTGAAAGAAAAACACAAAATTTTATCTCAAAAACTCTTAAAATTTTAACTTAAAGGTGTTTAATGAGCTGCTTTGGTGCCAATCCCAACATGTACTCTTTAGTAGACTGTCCTGAAATTTCCTGAGTGTGCTACTGTATCAGGCCTCTTTCAGAACTTTTATGTCCAGCTATGTATAATACAGTATTTAGGTCGGGACTCTGTGGAGGCCATTTCACCTTAATCATATTATTAATACTAATCATATTACTAATACTAATAATAACCCCACCCATAACACCTAACCCCATCCATAACCCTACTCCTCACAGTGACATCACAACTGTAGGTCTATTGAGTCCATGCATCTGAGACTGTACACTATGTGCAAGTCTGCAACCAGATACTATTGGTGTTCGGACATACAGTCCCCTCTAGGTGAATCTCATACTGTTATGTATAACACAGTATTTACGTCTAGACTCTGTGGAGGCCATTTCATGACAGATAACTTGCTGGTTTTTCCAACCCAGGCTCATTCTGAGAACGTAGTCCCGTGGACGTTTCTGGAGACCGCGAAATACGTAGCCGGGGGTACGTCCGGCTGCATTTCATTTTTTTAAGCGAACGCTGCAGGGCGGTGTGATGCCGTTCCTTTCAGCGCTTGCCTGCCGGCCGGCCGGCCGCTCGCCTCCGTGTGGAGGGCTTTCCCGCTGCAACCAGTTTTCCGGTTTGCTCTTCGTGTACTTTGGCGGACTCGAGGTGCAGAAAGGGGCCGACCACGAAGACAACCGGGTTTGAGTCCGGGGAAGAGTGGTTCCAGAAATCAGGTGAGAAAACAAAATCCAAAAAATAAAGCGAACCAGTTCGTCACAGGGTGAGGATGTGGTCAAAATCCGAAAACGTGGTAAAAATCAGACGAGGGCTTTTCTTTTCTGGACGGCTTTTGTGAATCGTCGTTGGTTGGGTTTAGGGATGGAGGAGGGTGGGTCAGCCCGCCGATTGGCCGGTCGCACGGTCAATCATTCTGTCATCCAGGCAGACAGGCGGAAGGTCGTTCGACAGCGGCCTCTAGCGGGTTTACGCGAGGACGGCGCGGGAGAAAGCGCGCACAGCGGCCTCTCACGGATTCGCGAAAACAAAAACTGCAAAAATACGTACCTCCCGGGACATATTTCGCGGTCTCCAGAAACGTCCTCGGGACTACGTTCTCAGAATGAGCCTGGGTTGGGTTTTTCATACTTTTATAATGAAAACATTTTACTGTCTTTACATACAGTAGGGAGAACATAATAAAAATATATCTTTCTTCCTAATAAGGTATTATCAGATTAAATATTTGAGTTCAATAAATCAATAAAAAATATCCACCAAATAAAACATTTTATTTATTTATTTATTTATTTTATTTAACCTGCATTTACTCTGCATATTTTGAACTACATTTCATTGCATAATATTGGAAATCCTGCCCTTAATTAAATTGAGTTTGTCAAACTAGTTATTTTTTGAGTGTTTAATCTGCTGTTTTTTCCTATAACTATGATTTGACTGGATTAGCAGTGTGTTTGGCAACACTATCATGCTGAAAAATACAACCATTACCAATAAGTTGCTTTCTAGAAGGAATAGCAAAGTGGATTAAAACCTCTCTGTACTTTTCAGCATCCCAATCTCATCAATTCAGACACTGGCAGAAATGAGGCTCAAATGCATCTTGGCATTGTACCATTGCTTGGTAATGACAGTCATAAATAATTTCATGACAACACTGTCAAAAAAGGACATTTTACCCAAAACGGAAAAATATTTCATCGATTTCTCATCCTCCACTTGTTCCAAACCTGTTTGATTTTCTTTCCTCTGTTGAAAATGTCCTGAAGAATGCTGGAAAAAGCATCCACTGACTTTCATAGTATTTTTTGTTCCTACTATGGAAGTCAATGGCTGTTTTTTTTTTCCCCAACATTCCAACATCGCTTACAACCACTTGAATGTGAGTATACGATGAGGAAATTGTTATTATTTTTATTTTAGGAAAGTCTAAAAACCAAAGCACCCAACAATAGGCCCCTGATGTGCACACCAACAGACCTTAAACTAAAAGTCCCAAATGTGAACAGAAAATCGCACAAAATCTCTCGAGACTTGAGAATAAATATGACAGATGAATAAATGAATTAAAAATATATATTTGGCTGTTACCATGAATCGACAAGCTAATTCATCTGTGCTGTCCGAATCCATTTGGCTTTGTGCTGAGCCATGACTGTGTTTGTTTGCTGCTGTCCTCTGTCAGTATGCTTTCTGATTGGATATTGTTTAGTGTTATGTAGTGTGTGTGCATTTAACCTCAGAATTCCCCCCACATATCATGATTTCTGATGGTAAATATTCAAAATGTTGGATATTTAAGATATGCCATCGAAGCTCTATTTTAATGTAAGTGCATTGTCGTGTCTGAATCCATTTTTGCTATAGAGATGGGAAAAATTGTCAAGGGTCAAGTGTGTCAAATCAGAGTCACATCTGCCATCCCCTTTAAGAGTAAGTAGCAGTCGTGCCATGGCACATTCGCTAATTAGATGGCTCTGAATGCCTCATTATTATCGACATCAGGGGCGATTTTAGGATTTTCATTTTAGGGGGGCTGAGCTCCTTATAAGGTTAAAAAAAAATTATATATATATATATATATATATATATATATATATATATATATATATATATATATATATATATATATATTAAGTAATATAAATAAATAATATATTACTAAAATAAATAAATAAATATAAATAAATAAATAAAAATTTAAATAAATAAATAATATAAATATATTTATATATATATTAAGCCTAATATTACATTTATAAGTAGTAATTTAATAGTTATACACCTAAAAATGTTTGTTTAATATGGGTTGTATCCTAGTATTCCACTGTATTACATTGACAGACAGCCGTTTGCATTCTGAATAAGCCAAATAGGCTCAACCCACCTGTTTACTGTAGTAAAAACCACTTTCAAGTGCATTTTTTGTTTCCATGTATTGAATAAATAAACTGCCACTTTTCTAATTAAATGACAGACATACAAATATATATATTCAAACTTACAGGCTAATTCACATATTTCAGGATCTGAATGATAATAAAGTATTTTTTAAAACCAGACAACACTTGATGTTTCCATCTCTGTCAGTAACTCGGTGACCGTTAAAACGAGTACATTCTCTAAGTGCTTCTGTCACTATGTTTAATCCTTTCTGTGCAGGCATAGTGTGCCACACGAACTGTAAAGTGTTTCATATTGGTAGTTCATTTTGAAATAAAAATAGTGAAATATTCGTTAAGAGTTATAGTTTTCGCTGGAGGAAACAGCTGAGCTGATGAGGTGAACACAGAGGAAACCTGACTCCTCCTTTATGACATTGGGATACAGGTGAAACAAGATTATCTATATCAAAGAGCTGCAAATAAGCAAATATTATAACAATTTCTCTATACACACACACCTCGTTCTCTCGCTGTCCACTGCTGTGGTTTGCTAATCAAATGAAAAAACAAAACACGGGGAGGAGCTGAATTCTGCTTTCGTTTTCATATCAGATTTAAAGGGGACTGAGGCAATCATTTAGTGTACAGTTCATGAGCTAATCGCTAAAGTTTTAGGGAGGCTGAGTAGAAATATAGGGGGGCTACAGCCTAGCAACATCCTTTAATTTTCCTCTTTAAAGGTATTTCTGTTCTGCTGCGCATCCCTGTGTGTAATAAGCATAGTGTATGCGTGTAGTGGACCCACCTATCACTAACTGACTGTTTAGATCAGTGTTTCTCAACCACGTTCCAGGAGGACCACAAAATCTGCACATTTTCCATGTGTGCTTAACCAAACACACCTGATTCAGATCATCAGCTCATTAGTGGAAACTGAAAGACCTGTAATGGGTGTGACAGACAAAAAAGACATCCAAAACATGCAGTGTTGGTTGTCCTCTAAAAACGGATTGAGAAACACTACTTTAAATGACCAAAAAAAAAAAAAAAAAACCTTGCACTATTGACTTTGGAGCAGCTTTTATTTAATCAATGGTGCAAATCCATTTGCTATTTATCAGAACCAATCAGAGTCTCATCGCCCATTCCCTTTAGGAGTCAGTTGCGTCGCACCATGGTGCATTTGATATTCACATGGCGGACTTTGTAGGTGGAAAAAGTAAATGCTTCACTACCAAGAAAACAGACTATCTGCAGTGCGAGGATAAAGAACAAACCTCCTCCATTCAGTCTCTTTACTTTCTCTTTACTTTTACTCTTTACTTTACTCCTTTACTTTCGTGGAGTAAGGAAACAGTGGAAACTCACTCCACTGAAGACATCCATTAGCCTACATCTTTAATTTTCGTTAATTAATTAATTTAATTTAATTAGTTTGTTAAGCACTAAGATTTGCTTCAAAACTATTTCTAAATTCAGTTCAAATTTCCAGCAAACGAATAAATGAACAGTAATAACAAAGTGGGTAAAAAACACTTGTCCTATTCTTATGCCCTATGATGATGCATACACCTCCAAAACCCCGACAGATGGACAAATCTAAACTTGCTTTTATTAAAACAAATATAAATATGCATATAATAAATAATACTAATAATAACTTTCATTACACAAATGCAATTTGTCATGAATAAACTGAAAAAGCACCCTAAGTTGAGGCATAGAGGTAGCAGTTTTTGTATTTATATAGAAAATAATCATTTTTGTAACATTTTGATAATTTATTTTTTTATTATTTGTACAGATATGTGTGTATTGCTGTACATCCTGTGTGTATTAAGCAATGTGTAAGCCTTTTAGACCTGCATAGGCGCATAACTAACATGCTCTGCGCTGAACTTCAGACCAGCTTTTATCTGGTCAATTGCGTAGTCTATTTCAGTTAATCAAAATAGCAACGCACTAACAATGCCACTTAACACACCTCCTTTATAGACCGGCACACCCATGAGTCCACAAAGTGGTGCAAATTGATTTATATTTAAACAATGTGGCGGAAAACATGAAAATTACAGTTGCGCTGGTCTGAAAATAGCGACAAATCAAACCATACACCTGTCCTGCGCCTTATTGATCCGGGTGTATAATAGGGCCCTTTAATTGAACACTTTAATCACAAAGAATTTACATTTTATGTATCAAAAAACTAAACATTTAAAAGTAATGGCACAGTATTTCACATTTATCATATAGTGACTTTAATTCATGACTTCTTTTAGCTGTAAAATGCTTTCTGTTGAATTTATTTACAGTATTTAAGGAAAGTATAAGTAACAGTAATTACATTACCTAAAAAAGAAGATGTTTCTTTTACATTCTGCTTTCTTCTTGGTCTTTAGTACTCCTATGTAAAGCACTTTGATTGTTTTTAAATGTGCTTTATAAATATACATTGAATTCTATTGTATTGTATTGTAAAATAATCTGTAACACTTTATTTTAATGGTCCATTTGAGTATAAGTAGACTGTCTGCTTAATATCTAATATCTGATACTGCTCCTTCAACAGACATTTAACTTACTATAATAATTTTTGCAAGTACATGTCAGCTTACACTAACCCTAACCCCAACCTAACAGTCTACTTATAATCTAATGAGAATTAGTTGTCATGTAGATGCAATGTAACTTAAATTCAACAAACAGACCATCAAAATAAAGTGTAATCTAATAATCTCTAACATTACTTTTCTACAGAAAAGTAATCTAATTACAGTAACTACTCAACTTTGGAACTAATTAAACACTTGCAGCAATCAGGAAAGCATTGTGCTTGTTTTTTACACAATTTCTTCTTCAAACCAAACAGCTCAGTGAATCACACATTCAGTGAGAGGTCATATAAGGCTCAGACTATGACACACACACAGTAATATTTTGAAAGCGCAGGGGTTCAGTAAGTAACTAAAAAATACTGAGTGAAAAAGCGAGCTGCTGTCCAACACCCACAGCGCTGACAAAGGTCACAGACGTACACAAACATCACATTCACACTCACCACTTTGGGTTTGAAAGGAGGTTGAATCTCTCTGTTGGCCAGTCGCTCCCAGTCGATCCTGCGGAAGAAAGCTTGCTCCTTTATATCTCTCTCGCCCTCCGCTCCACAACCCAGACGTTTAGATGGATGCTTGGTCATCAGCTGCGAAGATCA
This sequence comes from Danio aesculapii, assembly GCF_903798145.1. NCBI lineage: Eukaryota > Metazoa > Chordata > Actinopteri > Cypriniformes > Danionidae > Danio > Danio aesculapii. Next base: position 56,083,885 of record NC_079437.1, on the reverse strand, counting down.
AAAAACAGAGATCACCAATGAAGACACGACGGGAATGAAAAAGAATCTGTCAGAAAACGAAGTATGCTTGATTAAAAGTATAAAATATGCATGGTAAGAAATTATTTTTTCAATAAGTAGAAAACAGAATCAAGTTTCACTGGGCTCAGGTCACATAGTAGACCTGTAAATATGAATTAAAATCTGTCAAATGACATAACATCACATCAGAGCCTTATTAACTCTATTTTTAATTAACAATCTATTATAAAAATACATAAATAAATACATAATTTTTCATAATGTTTTGAACTATTGAGCTGTTATCATTTTCATCAGTAAAAAATGGTAAGTAGGTGAATTGGTTAAGCTGAATTGTCCATAGTGTATGAGTGTGTGTGTGTGAATGGTTGTGTATGGGTGTTTGCCAATACTGGGTTGCGGCTGGAAGGGCATCCGCTGCGAATAGTTGGCGGTTCATTCCGCTGTGGCAACCTCTGTTAAATAAGGGAGTAAGATGAAGGAAAATTATGAAATTTCCTGCCTTTTCATGAGAATTACAACGTTACTACAAACAATATTACTACAGTACAATTCATTCATTTATTTTCCTTTTCGGCTCAGTCCCTTTATTAATCTGAGGTAGCCACAGCTGAATGAACCGCCAATTTATCCAGCATATGTTGTACGCAGCGGATGCCCTTCCAGCCGCTACCCATTACTGAAAAATACATTACAATCAAAATCAGAAAAAGTTAGGGTGTGAGTTGGGTGTACAGTACAGCTATCAGGTATTTAGATTCAACAAGCCATACACTGTCAAAAAAAATGACAAGATACAAAAGTCATGACAACATATGTTTTTATGCTACCTTAGACCAAAAGTAACTTAACTTAATTGTTAACTTAATTTAGACCAGTAGTCTCAAACTCAATTCCTGGAGGGCCGCAGCTTTGCAGTTTAGCTCCAACCACCTCCAACTCACACCTAGTAGTCTCTAGTAGTCCTTAACACCTTGATTATTTGGATCAGCTGTGTTTGATTAGGGTTGGAGTAAAACTGTGCACAGCTGCGGCCCTTCAGGAATTCAGTTTGAGACCTATGATTTAGACAGTTAATCAGGTTTCAACGTATTTTTTTAAGTAAAACAAATTTTAACTTGATGTTTATAGTCAGATGAATTGATGTAAGTTAAAATTTATGTGAGATAATGGATTTGTAAAGTCGCTTCAACTTAAAAATCGAAGCGAGCCACACATTTTAGTCTCTCCATGATTTTGCGATCGCTGAAATTTTTGCACAATCAAGCAAACTAGATGCTTTCTTTGATGTCATTACAACACTGATTCACCAAAGACAAAGGCCATGTGGAAGTAAACATACCTTGCTGACCCGTTTTACAGACATCAATATCGCAGATGGCAGTATATACAGTTGAAGTTAGAATTATTATTAATATTTTTTGTTCTTTTTTAAAATATTTCCTAAATGGTGTTTAACAGAGCAAGGAAATTTTCACAGTATGTCTGATAATATTTTTCTTCTGGAGAAAGTCTTATTTGTTTTATTTCGGCTAAAATAAAAGCAGTTTTAAATTTTTTAAAAGCCATTTTAAGGTCGAAATGATTAGCCCCTTTAAGCTATTTTTTGTCTAAAGAACAATTGTCTACAGAACAAACCATCATTATACAATACCTTGCCTAATTACCCTAACTTGACTAGTTAACCTAATTAACCTAGTTAAGCCTTTAAATGTCACTTTAAGCTGTATAGAAGTGTCTTGATAAATATCTAGTCAAATATTATTTACTGTCATCATGGCAAAGATAATAAATCAGTTATTAGAGATGAGTTATTAAACTATTATGTTTAGAAATGTGTTGAAAAAATCTCTCCATTAAACAGAAATTGGGGAAAAAAATAAACAGGGGGGTTAATAATTCAGATGGGCTAATAATTCTGACTTCAACTATACCTTTGGTCTGTAACTTGGCATTTAACCAGACGAAGACACTGCATGTTAAATAAAAGTAAACATACAAAGTTGCATTTACACACACATATTATTCCGAAAGACTGAAAAAATGTAGGCTAGTGAAATTGCTTAAATAAAGAGTTATTGCAGGCACACCATATAACACAAGCATGGTCTCAGGCTCTTTCACAGCGCACGCATTAACAGAACAGAAACAGTGCATGAGCAGAAGCAGCGAGCTGGATTTCACATCAGCGGCATCTGCAGCGCGATCTGTGCATTGATTCAGAAGATTTTGAGATTTTACATTTTTGAGTAACTACATAGAGAAATGTAGAGGAATGAAGAAGCGCTGACTGATGTTTGAGGACTCACCCCTTTACAGATGGACACAGCTTCTTTAGTCAGGGATTTGGGGTAGGACACGTTGTGCTCCATGATGGACTGAAACAGCTCATCCTCGTCCTCTCCGTCAAACGGAGGCTGTTTGAGAAAGAAAAAGAGCACGTGCTGGTTTATATCAAACATACACAGAATGTGTTTACTGTTAAACTCACATTCAATTGCAAAATGTTTTCATTTTTTTATCATATAGTACAGTTAAAGACAGAATAGTTAGCCCTTCTTTAAAATGGTACTACTTATTCAAATATTTCTCAGGTGTTGTTTAACAGAGATTCAAGAGTTCACACTTAGCTGATGATTGGTAATAAGCTAGTTTGGCATGCTGTCCCGGGAGAGAGCCCTGAGCTCATGAGATCCTTGAGCCCGGGGCTCCCTCCCGTTTGCAGGGCGAGAGGGGAGTTTGAGTTCAGGTAGATCTCGAGACCCCCTCCCCCCCTCCTGCTGCTTAAGGATTGCTAAGGTGGTGTGTTGCTGGAGGAATTTGAATATGGTGCTGATTTGGTTTAGTCAATTTACTTAAGTCTCATGTTTTTGGACTGTGGGAGGATACCGGAGGACCCGGGGAAAACCCACGCAAGCATGAGGAGAACAAGAACTCCACACGGAAATGCTGTCCGGCCAGGTAGAGACCCGAGCCAGAGGCATTCTTGCTGTGGGGCCACAGTGCTAGCCACTAGACCGCCGTGCTGCCCTATTGAGGAAAAGAGGAGGAGAGGGGGTGGAAGGGGGGATTCTTCAAGACGAAGATAACTAAAGGTAAGATGCTTGGTTATTTATACTGAGTTAGGAGTCATCTGATTGGTAGTTTGTACATTAGCTTGACTCGGGGCCAGCCATGTCAATCATAAACACGTGATCCTCTCGAAATTAGTTTATAAATAAACTTCACTTTAAAAAACTGTATTTCCACAGTATTTTTCTTCTGGGAAAAGGTCTTATTTATTTTAGCTTGGCTGGAATAAAAAGAAAAAACAATTAAGGTCAATATTATTAGCCCACTCAAGAAATAATTGTTTCGATTGGTTACAGAACAAACCACCATAGTCCAATGACTTGCCTAACTTGCCTAGATAACCTAACTAACCCAGTTAAGCCTTTAAATTGCACTTTAAGCTGAATATGTGTTTCTTGTAAAATAATTACTAAAATATAGGAATACAGATCCAAACTAATGGTTGGAGGGGCGTGGCTAGTCCTATTTCGCCCAATCAATCAAACTGAGATCATCAGAGAAGGAATGCCAATCCAATATGGAAGCAGATGGGCAGATTTTGATTAAAGATTACCAAAAAAAAATCTTTTATTTATTTATTTATTTATTTATTTATTTATTTATTTATTTATTTATTTATTTATTTATTTATTTTTAAATTAACTTGGAAACATTTATTGTTTAGTTTAATGCTAACAATGTGTGCCAGCAAAATAGAAACATTGTTCAGTTTGATTTCCTGTGTACTTCCCGTGTACTAACCACTGGTCTTGCCATCATGTTTGTAGTTTTATGTTAATAGTTTGTTGTTTGGAGTTTTAACTATGTTTGTAGTTCTATTTAAATTCACGTCCAATGTGCAAGTATTGTGGCCAAATCTGCAATAAATTGTTTTAAATAGAGGATGTAAATAGAAGACCAACCACGTAACTTTGAAATATTAGGATTTGGGACACCAAATTATACCGAATTATTTTTCCAAATACCACTTGATTGATAGTACACAAATTTGGATGCAGCTTACAGTCATGTGAAAAGTCTAGACACCAAAAAATTTCCTTACTAAGACATACTGTAACAAATCATCTAATCTTTTGCAGATTTTAACATTTCTAATGTGAGTTTTGTCATTACCATCTTGCATGATATTTACAGTCATACTAAAAGCACCAGGAGATGGTTTACCTCTTTATTGGAAATAAATAATAAGCACCAGCATATACTAATATTATACAAAAGTCCAAAAATGTAGGCACCCCTAATAACTTTCATAATTGCAAGTCATAGCCTGTTAGTCAAAGCAGCAATTTCATTTGGATATATTTTATACCCTAGAGAAAAAGCAACATTTTAGTTCTGACATTACACTTGTTTAATCAACAGATGCAACGCAATTTAAGTCAACAAAATTTTTTGTTCCATGCAAAATTTCTCCAGTTCAGTCAGGTTTGATTGGTGCCAAGCGTGAACGGCCATTTTCAAATCAACCCAAAGATTTTTGATGATGTTCAAGTCTGTCCACTGGAATGGCCATTCTAGAACATTGTATTGTGTCTGAGCATGAATTCCTTGGTAGATCTGGAACTGTGCTTTAGGTCATTGTCCTGCTAAAACATCTAACCCTGCAGTAACTTCAGCCTCTTGAATGATTCCTGAACATTGTTCTTAAGAATCTGCTGATATGGAGTGGAATCCATACAACCTTCAGCTCTGACAAGCTTTCCAGTACCTGTGCTAGCCACACATCCCCACAGCATGATGGACTCTCCACCATATTTTACATTAGGGAGCAGGTTCTTCTTTGCCATGCAAAGCGCCTGTGGTTGTTACCAAATAACTCGATCTTAGTTTCATCTGTCCAAAGTATATTTTTCCAAAATGATTCAGGCTTGTCCAGATGTGCCTGTGCATACCTCAAACGACTCTTCTTGTTGGCGAAACCCAGAAAAGGCTTTTTCTGCATCCTCCTTCCATTGAGCTGTTCTTTGTGAAGAGTGCGCTGAACTTTGGAACGATGTACAATGACATTATCAGCACCAAGACATTCCTGGAGCTCTTTGGAGGTGGTCTGTGGTTTGTCTGTGACAATTCTAACCATTCTTCACCTTTGCCTTTCAGATATTTTTTTTGGCCTATACCACATATTTCCTTTACCAAAACTGTTCCTGTGGCCTTCCATTTTCTTACTATATTTCTGACTGTGGAGATAGAGACTTTAAACCTTTGTAATAGCTTTTTGTACCCTTCTCCTAATCCATGTGGATGAATTATCCAAGTTTTTAAGTCATTAGGAAGTTCTTTCAATGTTCCCATGTTGCTACTTTCAGGTTCACTATAAGGAGAAGCACAACTACCAATCAGCTATCTTAAATATCCCCTTTTATGATTGGTTGTTAATGTTCACTGAGTTACTTAAATAATTTTTTCAACACATTTTTTGTTGTTGTAATCAATCAGCATTAACTGACTACAGGTTTAGAAATCCACACAAAAGAGAGGGTGCCCAAACTTTTGCACAGCCTACTTTTGAGTTTCAATTTAAATTCTGCTACACTTCATATTTCTTTCTGAAAAACATGAAATTATCTAGCTTTCTCTAAAACCCAAAGGGCATATCACTGTGATCTTCTCTTATAAAGAAAGAGCACATTATTAGGTAGCCACAGACGGGTTCCCAAACTTTTGCATAAAACTGTGTGTATTTATTATGATTTAGTCCAATGTAGAACTTTACTAAGGTTTTGATTTTAGGTCGAACCAAAGTAATTCAATTAATTCATGGTCTATAAAAACACTATTTACCATTGATAATGTATTTTTTCCCTTGGGTAGATTAAATAATTTGATTAATTTTAAAATACATTTTTTAATTTTAACCAAGTAAAACTATAATTTGTGTGTATTTTATAAATTGTGTAAACAACAATATTTTGATTTGGATTAAATTTCGTTCTATAGTTTGAAACAAAATTTGTTTCAATTTAAAGGGTTGTCTTCAGTTTATCAACAATTACCTTTCTATCATGACTTTATTTTGATTTAAATAAATAATGACAGGGCGACGCAGTGGCGCAGTAGGTAGAGATGTCGCCTCACAGCAAGAAGGTCGCTGGTTCGAGCCTCGGCTGGGTCAGTTGGTGTTTCTGTGTGGAGTTTGCATGTTCTCGTGGGTTTCCTCTGGGTGCGCCGGTTTCCCCCACAGTCCAAAGACATGCAGTATAGGTGAATTGGGTAGGCTAAATTGTCCGGAGTGTATGTGTGTGTGAGCAAGTGTTTATGTGTTTCCCAGTGATGGGTTGCGGCCGGAAGGGCATCTGCTGCATAACACAAATGCTGGATAAGTTGGCGGTTCATTCCGCTGTGGCGACCCCAGATTAACAAAGGGACTAAGCCGAAAAGAAAATGAATGAATAAATAATGACACGCTGTGAGATGTCATGTGCTGTCAAAGACAGTTGCTAAAGACCCGATTGCGTTGATATTAAGTATGTCGTGATATAAAAAAAACATGAAATTCAATAGGGAGTCCATAACTTCTTCACATGAAACACCTCAATTTGCAGTTAATGCAAAATTTGAAAGCTTTAATGATAGAGCGACGTGAGAGCCCTTTTCTCCCATTCTACACACTTCAGTCTCTGTAAATCTCTCCAGAAGTGCTGACAGCCTCATCCTCCTCCTGACAGAGACACTCATTAGCAGAATCCCACAGTTCTCCCCACTGCACACTTTACACATTTCAGTCTTCATTCCAGAGTCATTTTACAGCTTTTTTTAAAAACACTGTATCCAGCCAGCAGAGCAGTGGGATCAGACATTACATAAGCAGGGATGATTTTAGGATAGGAGGCACCTAAGACAAAATCATCCGAAGTGAACCACATGAACTGGAAGAAAAGACTCTTCTGTGGGGTAACTGGACTTAGGAGTCAGCAAGAGAAAGTGGAGCTATAAATGATGGAAAGCACCGAATATACAAACATTTATCTTACTTAAATCAACAGAGGATATTTCAGAGAGGACAAACAATATATATATATATATATATATATATATATATATATATATATATATATATAATTTTTTTAATTTTTTAATTTTTTATTTTTTTTTAAATGGAGAGTCTAAAAATCCTTTTATAAAATCCTTATATATATATATATATATATATATATATATATATATATATATATATATATATATATATATATATATATATATATATATATATATAATATCACGGCTACATAATGACCTAAAAATTCAAACTGATCTCATTAGTATTTGAATGTATAGATTACTTAAAGGGGCTAATAAGGACCTTTAATTGTTTAAATATAAAAAAATGTTTATAGCACGCGTTAACTCAAGGCCACAGGCTGAGTGCCTTAGTGTCCCACCAGTGACGATATACAGCCATTACGCACTGCTACGAGTGAGATATTAAATTTAAACAACATTTTGATGGCATAATTGTTTATATAAAAAGAAAATCGCAGTCTCAAAAAACCTTTTATATGAGGAACTACTTTCTTCCGTCATTCATTCATATCTGCAGCTGATGTCGGAACAGCAGAAACCGTAGCTACTTAACAAACATCACTTTAGAGTTAGTATTTGAATGATTCGCTAGCGTAATGTCTAAAGTGATGACAAAACAAGTAATTTAGTTCACATTTTAAGATTATAAGGCTGAACAGCATGAAATGCCATCAGTCTACAGAGATTTTCCAGTATTTTTCTGTTGCAATTTGGATATCACAATATTTAACCACAAAAAAAGCAAAGCAAACACTACCAGATTACTACGGTATAAATACAGCACTGCGAGATACAAAAGAGAGAGATTGACTTAGAATGTCACTTACCTGTTTATTAATGGTTTGTTTAGCTGTAGTTTGAAATTTAGTTTTTCTCCCTAAGAACTTATTATGTGGTCTCTGTCGCCATCTTGTGGTGGAACGTCAACCATCAATTTCTTTGCTCTGTGGATGGCTGAATCTCCGAAATTACAAATATTTAAAGAGCCCATATTATGGGTTTTTGAAAATGCCCTTCCATGTAGTGTGTAACACAGCTCTAAGTGAAGTGAAATATCCAGCTAAGGCTTAAATCTGTAAGTGTACAGTGTTTAAAACTATTGATTCATCTATAAAAGAGTCGACTCATAGTGCTTCAAACGAGTCGTCTTGATAACGAGTCATTAGGTGTTTCGCGATGACGCAGCCACGAAACACAAGCCTCGCCAGTAGTTACGCGCGCAAACCAGGGAGATTTGAAACCTGCGGCCCCGCCCACTAACACAGAAAAAACACTACACACACAGACGCCGCCGGTCGAATGAAGTCACGCTGTGCTCAGATGGATAATATTGACAGTCTCTACCCAAAGATGAGTTGTTAACCTGGTACAGTACACGCGGTTACTCTTTATATTCTCTTATCGCATGTAAGCCACGTTGAAAACGCGACGCGTGCCGCTTTGTTAATGGATTTAACGTTAAAGGCTTTTGTGAGCTCGCGTTCCACTGCCGTTTGTCGTTGCTATGGCGATCAATCGTAAGCTAGGAGACAGGAGACTCGTGTCACTTTCCCTAGTTCTTCTGAGGAGCGTTGTGTGTGTGTGTGTGTGTGTGTGTGAGAGAGAGAGAGAGAGAGAGAGACTTGCGTCGCTTTCCCTAGTTCTTCTGAGGAGCATTGTGTGTGTGTGAGAGAGAGAGAGAGAGAGAGAGAGACTCGCGTCGCTTTCCCTAGTTTTTCTGAGGAGCGTTGTGTGTGTGTGTGTGAGAGAGAGAGAGAGAGAGAGAGAGAGAGAGAGAGAGAGAGAGAGAGACTCGCGTCGCTTTCCCTAGTTCTTCTGAGGAGCGTTGTGTGTGTGTGAGACAGAGGGAGGGAGAGAGAGAGAGAGAGAGAGAGAGAGAGAGAGAGAGAGAGAGAGAGACTCGCGCCGCTTTCCCTAGTTCTTCTGAGGAGCGTTGTGTGTGTGAGAGAGAGAGAGAGAGAGAGAGAGAGACTCGCGTCGCTTTCCCTAGTTTTTCTGAGGAGCGTTGTGTGTGTGTGTGTGAGTGAGAGAGAGAGGGAGAGGGAGAGAGAGAGACTCGCGTCGATCTCCCCAGTTCTTCTGAGGAGGGTTGTGTGTGTGAGAGTGTGTGAAAAAAGCCTTACACTATGAAGCGCGTGTGCACTGTGACTACTTTTATATAGTTGATTACCAGCTGGGCATTTCACTCTGTCTCGTGCTGAAGCCTGTCACTGTTGACCAATCGCAGCAGGCTGTCATCGGTCCAATCAGCGCAGATTAGCTTCGCGCTGAGGAGGGGGTAGGGAACAAATGAATCGCTGAACGAATCATATGGGAGTCGTTGGGATAATTAGGTAAAAATAAATGCAGATTATAAGACCATAAAAGTGTTTTATGACCTTGCATGCATATTAGACTGTTGTTGGAGACCCTTACAACCTAAATATGACCCTATTTCATGTATAATATGGGCTCTTTAAATAATGGCACTCTCCTTATAAATAAACTGCATATTTGCAATCTAAACAAATACATCAAACTGCAGTGAGCTTATTCCTCTGCTTGTCATGACTCATGTGGGCGGAGTGATACACAAGGGTGAGAAGGCTGTATGGTGAATAATCGCATGGCTATCAGCCAATCAGATTCGAGAACCAGACAGAATTGTTGTGTATATATAGACTGAAAAATTTGTGTTGGGACAACATGAAGGGATTAAGTTAACATATTAGTTTTGACAAATTTAAGTGTATTGAACATAAACAATTAAGTTCTCCGCCCAAAAAACTTAATTTCAGGTGATTTTAAATAAGCAGTTTGAACAAAAAACAAATGTCATTTTTTGAGTGTAGCAGAGAAATATACAGTGTATATAATGTTGTTTTGAGACAAAAATTGCCATTGTAAAGTTGCCTTTTACGTTTTATAAATTATTTTATACTCTTTATAAACATGGTCATGTGAAACAAGTTTAGATTTGAAGGATCTAAAAATGATTATATAAACATTTGATAACACCTTATTCAAGTGTCCTTGTTACACATGTCCCATGCACTTACTATAGTAATTATGATTGATAATGAATTTTACATGCAACTAACCCTAAACCTAACCCACATTCTAAGCACAACATCATAATAATACATATAATTATTATTAATACTTAATAGTTAAATGAATAATTACAGTGTTACAAAGACACCTAAAATACAGTCTAAATAAACATTTTAGGTTTATAAAGAAGGAATAGATTTTTGACGTTGACAGTATTCATTTTAGTGCCTATTATGATCACCAGCCATCTAGTGTTTGCAGATCGCTGGAGAACTACACATCTGCCACTTTACCGGACTACAACTCCCATCATGCCCAGCACTTACACACCAGTTCTGGATCACCAGGCCTTGACCATGCAAATATCTGGTGTACGACACTGCGAAAAGGGGTGGGATTACACAATATGAGTATACATTTAAATAGCAAGCGATAGGTCCATATTGTAAATTTCTGTACAGGTCATGTTTTTATCTTCTATTGGTCTCATGCTGCCATGTGATGTGATTTCACAGGTCAGAGTTCACCAAGTTTGAACTTTGCAACACAGAACTTGCAGGAGCTTGCGTTTCTGGTCTGTTTTCTTGTGTATGAATGGAAGTCTATGGGGCAAAAAGTGAGGTGTGACTACGGCTTTATTCTTTGCTCAGTATTGTGTCTTGTTCCATGTCCTTGTTCCTATGTTTTGCTCTGTTTTTTCTCAAGTTCCATGTGCAGCTTTATTTTAAGAGGATAGTCAGCAGGCAGGGGCCAAACAGAAGCAAAACATTAATTACGAAGGGAATCCAAAAGAGTAATCCAAGAGACAGGCAAACGTCAGGGCAGGCAGAAAACTATCCGACCTAGGCTCATTCTGATTACGTACCCCTATATACATTTCTAGAGAGAGCAAAATACATCCCAGGACCTACGTTTTTTTGCAGTGTTTGTTTCCACGAATCCATCAGAGGCTGCTGTGTACGCTTTTTCAGACCTCAAATGTCTCTCGCGAGTGCCAATCGCACCTGCTGTTGTCATGTAAATCTACTGTCGACTGACCTTCCCTAAACCCTACCAATATTTTTTTTAAAAGCACCAATTGATCTGGCTATCCCCTTCCCTAAACCCAACCGCAGTGTTTTAAAAATCTAGAAAATGAATCTAACACAATCTAAAAAAGAAAAGCCCTTGCCTGATTTTACCACATTTTCAGATTTTACCACATTCTCACCCTGTTATTTACTTGTTTATTTTATTTTCTAGCCTTTGTTTTTCTCTTACCTGCTTGCTGGAACTGTTCTCATGGTCAACTCCACTCTGCGTCTCAAGTCCACCGACGTACATGCTGAGCTACCAGACAAACTGGTAACAGCGGAAAAGCTGTCTATGCGGAGGTAAGCGGTCAGCTAGTAAGCAAGAAAAGGAACGGCGTCATACCGCCCCGTATCTTTCGTTTTAAAGATAAAAAGCAGCCAGAAATGTATATAGGGCTACAATTTCAAAATGAACCTATGTTGAAACTATCCCAATCCAAAAAACAATCCAAGAATCAAAAGCTAGACAGAGCAAAACATGGGAACAAGAACATGGAACAAGGCACAATACTGAACAAAGAATGAGTGTGTCTGTGGATTATCTGCAGCTGTGTCTGTGAAATTAAGGGGTGATCTAGAACTGGTGTGTGAATGCTGGGCATGACAGGATTTGTAGTTCTGTAGAGTGGCAGAGGTGTAGTTCTTCAGCAATCTGCAAACGCTAGATCACGGGTAATCATAACAGTGTCCATCAAAATGTTGCTATACTTTGAAAATAGTATGCAGTTTCAAAACATTTATTGTGCAACATTTTTGTGCGCATGAACACAGTGTAAACAAACATGCTTGCTAGACGTTGTACTGAATCCAGAAAAGACATTCTGCACAAGTCTTGCTCCAGCAGAAGCACTTTGTGAAAAGCAATGTCTCAGGTATTTATTTTCATTTTTTTGTAAGCTGTACCCATCATGCTCTGCGGCTCAGACATGTGATTTTCAGTGGCCTTTGCCGATCACAACAGGGCTGCAATCACAGTTATTCAAAGCGCTCTGAAAAGGTCTGACACATTCAAGAACTATGCAGAAAACGAAAACGAAGAACTTTCAGCAGATATACACCTACCTGCCCCGCCAGCATCTCGTACAGGAGCACACCATAAGCCCACCAGTCCACTGATTTCCCATACGGCTGATAGGCGATAATCTGTGGAGGAAGAGCAAATCAGCATCATTTTCTGTCTCGTCATTTATTCAACACTCTCTCGGGAATCTCCTTTCAATCTCCATTCATCTGTCAAGAGCACAATGCACTTTTTATTACAGCTCACGGGGGTGTTCAGTCGCACGGCTATTTTGAACCATTTGCTGTAATAATTGCCTTTTCCCTCTCACTAGTCCACTTCCACCCACAGACTCAACACACGTACTAATGAGTAAGTATAATCACAGGGGTAGTTAATGAGAGCTTGGCGAAACGGAGAAAGAGAATGTTTCACGTCACACTTTGAAGGCTCTTTCTCTTCATGTCTGCTCTAGAAATGGTACGTAAAGCCCTTTACAAAAATAGGTGCCCATTACTTTTTAAAAAGCTATTATTTATGGAACTGTTTTGACAAATAACTATCTTAATAATTATCTTGTCTATATATATATATATATATATATATATATATATATATATATATATATATATATATATATATATAGTGAATTGTGATCATTTTTTAGATTAAAAATAAACACATAAAAACAAGTTCAAATCAATAGCCATGGCTCCCGATGACTCATTGAGATCTTGTGAAGGGAAACGATCAATCCCTGTAAAAATCTGAACATTTTATTAGCTTATTTTTAATCTAAAAAACCAATCACCATCCTCTGCCATTATATGAATCACCAAGGACAGTGTTGAATCAAGAAAAAAAAAATAGTCACTTACAATTTGTGTGACCTTGGGGTGAGTAAATCAACAGGGAATTTACATTTTTAGATGTACTATCTCTTTAAGGACAGGAAATAAGGTTTTCGCACCAGGTGCATGGTCTAAAACACTTGTCTTTATTTTCTTAATGAGTTATGGGTAGAAGTTTGCATGTTATCCCCATGTTGGCGTGGGTTTCCTCCGGGTGCTCTGGTTTCCCCCACGAATTGGTCTTACAATATGACTGTGAATGCAAGAGTGTATAGGTGATTCCCAGTGTTGGGTTGTTGCTGGAAGGGCATCCGCTGCGTAAAACATGTGCTGGATAAGTTGGCGGTTCATTCCGCTGTGGCAACCCTTAATGAATAAAGGGACTAAGCCGAAAAGAAAATGAACGAATGATTGAATGAGTTATGGGTAGGGCCAGACAGAATCTGGAGATATTTTTTGCTATTTCTGCAGGGAAATTTTGTAAAAAATCTGCAGATTTGGGAGTATCATAACTAAAAACGTAATATTTGAAATAAAAAATAATATCTTTTTACCTTTTATTTAATTTTTACAATGCAAATCCATCTAGATCCACTTATTTGGTAAACAAAGCAAGTCTCCTATATAAAATATCTACTATAAGACAGAAAATATTACTTTATAAACTGTAAATAAGTCAAATGAACATTTACATATTAGTTAATATTATTATTGAAATTAATTTAAAAAAATAAATAGACAGATAAATAAATAGACTCAATGATAAGCTCAAAATCTGTGGAAATCTGCAGATTTCTGGGCACGCAGATTTTGTGTGGGCCTAGCCATGGCTCCCGATGAGACATTGAGATTTTGTGAAGGGAAATGATCAGTCCCTGTAAGAATCTGAACATTATTATTAGCTTATTTTAATCTAAAAAACCTATCACCATTCACTGCCATTATATGAATCACCAAGGACTGTGTTAAATCATGTTGTACTGAAGAAAAAAATAGTCACTTACATCTTGGGTGACGTTTGGGTGTGTAAATGAACAGGGAATTTTCAGTTTTGAGTAAACTGTCTCTTTAAGGGCAGGAAAAACTGTTGTTAGACCAAGCGCATCGTCTAAAACACTAGTCCTTATTCTCTTAATGAGTTGAGATGGGGATTGTTTGAGCATAAATTGCAATCAGAATCTCATCTCCCATTCCCTTTAAGAACCAGTTACAATATTGACTATTTACATGACATATTTTGAAAGTGGAACAAATGAAATGCTTCATTAGTAAGAAAACAATTAAAGAGCATCTGCGCGAGGGTAAAAACATCCATTGCGTAATTACTTTTGTCATTTCGTTTGTAAATCTCAAAGATTTGTTTCAAAGCTATTTCTACAATCAGTTCTAATTTCCAGCAAAAGCATTTGCTATTAAAACAACGTGATGCAAAATGTGAAACTGATACCTTGCACTGGGCTAAAACTAGCAAGAAAACACATGAGTTGCACATGGCATTCGGTGTATGATAATGTCCAAAAGGTTTAATGTTTTAATGTTTCATGTTCCTCTTATTTTCATGTCACTTCTCATACTCTCAGTAAAACGGCAGAAAGCACGTAAGCCATCTTCCACCAACTGTTCCACCAGGAGCAAATTTAAACTATTGATCTGTTCATGTTTTCAGAAGCAGGAAGGTCGATATATCCGGTCATTTCTTCATTAGCATTTGTCTGTACACAGGATGTTCAATACAGACTACTTTGTTTCAGTGTGTTTCCGTAGACAGATTTGGATCAAAGACATCACAATGAGCGCAGGAACAAAAGTACAGTGTGCAAAACGGCCATTTTAACTATCATTAGCGAACTACCCTTAAAATGACAACAATGCATCACATTAGTTTTTAAAAGGAGTACTTTACCCATATAAATAAATACTATAGAAATGTATAGTAAATACTATAAATTACAGTAACCACAGCATTGGGACATTTGTTTATATATCTATAATTATTGTGTTCCCATTGCATCTGTAAAATTGCCATAACAGATTATTTAAGTATTTTACTATAATATGGTGATACTATATTATTTCTTCATATGGATAGAACTTTAAAGCAGTAATATGTCCTCTTAGGTTACTACTTTGAACTTGTAGTGTGTCTTATTAACCCTCAGGGGTCTGAGGTGTTTTTATTACCCCTAAGATGTTTTGACATTTGTGCTTATTTCAGCTACTTATTACATAGTACTGGCCAACATGTGTTTTTTTTTGTATTCATCACAATCTGTGCTACAATAACATGTGAGAAATATTGATGTACATAATTGCATTTTTTAGAAAAAGAAAAAAAGATTATGCGTGGTTGGTTAGTAGGTTTTGGAGGTAAAAATGTAGCTGAAATAAGGTCCGAAAAACACACTGAATGGGCCTGAATAAGACTTTTGAGTAACCAGTCTTGTAGGCTAGAATATTTACTTCACAATTAAGAATTCAAACTCAAAGAAAACATTACTATGATATCTAATTTGTTAAGTTGTTTTGGGTCATCTCATGCGTTAGTGACAATGGTCTTGAATAATTCACACCTTGAGAGACAAAAGACACTCTCCCACTCACCCATCAATGGCAGTGTAAAGCAATGTCCATCTGCAAAAGCTAGCCCAAACTAAATGCTTTTTGTGTTACTTGCTGTATGACCATGCAAACACTCTGGGTAAACAATATACAGTGCTCAGCATATATAAGTACAGGACTCACAAATCTATCCTTTAAATTAATATTTTTAATAGAAAGCTATACAATATTATATTTGTGCATATACATTAGTCAGCACTGAAGCCAAATCTGGAGCTTAACTAACAAAATAACTTACGATAAAGGTCCAAAAAATAGTAAACCCAAATGTATGCTATAGAAAAATATTAAATACAAATTTAAAAAGGAGGAAAAATCTAAAGAAGCAAAAAAAAAAGAAGGAAAAAATTTAATTGAAATTTTGTAGGTTGTATTTTTGTTTGTTTGTTTGTTTGCTTTATTTATAGAGCACATTTAAAAACAACAGATGTTGACCAAAGTGCTTTACAAAAAGACCAGCATACAAAATCTATACTTATATATAAAAATAAGCAAAATATATAAAACAGATTCAAATTAATTATTTGCAATAAAAAAGCAAGAGACAGAAGATGATTTTTAGATGAGACTTAAAAGCGCCAAGGGAAGAACACGACCTAATATGTAAAGGGAGACCATTCCACAGATGGGGGGCTGTGACAGGAAAAGCCCTGTTACCTCTTGATTTCAATCATGTTTTGGGGACAACTAGCTGAAACTTGTTTTCGGACCTGATTGGCCTCGGTAATGTATGCCAGTGAAGAAGCTCACCGATGTAAATAGGTGCCAGATCAATCAAACTTTTAAAAACAAGTAGCAATAACTTATAGTGAATCCTAAATTGAACTGGGAGCAGTGAAGAGATGATAAAACTGGTGAGATACTAGAATTTTTTTTTGTCCCAGTTAAAAGCCAAGCAGCTGCATTTTGAACCAGCTTTATTTGTGCATATACATTAGTCAGTACTGAAGCCAAATCTTGAGCTTATCTAACAAAATTACTTACGATAAATAAAATAATAGTAAAAAACAGTACACCCAAATGTATGCTATAGAAAAATATTAAATACAAATTTAAAAATGAGGAAAAATCAAGAAAAAAAAAAATTAAAGTGAAATTTTGTAGGTTTTTTTTTTTGTTGCATTATTTTGCTTGAATTTAATTGTATTCTCTTTCGATTTCTCAATATTTTTGGTGACTAAAATATTACTTTCATAAATATATCTGTTTAGGAAATCTGTTTTGTTTAAATGCACCAAAATACAATGCCTATATTAACTGAGAAATGGATAAAAATAATCATTTTCAAAACGGGTTGTACTAAATTATGTTTAGCACTATTTGTGCACTTATACAGCATGCACAAAAAATATATACAGTTGAAGTCAGAATTATTAGCCCCCCTGTTTATTTTTTCCCCAATTTCTGTTTAACAGAGAGATTTTTTCAACACATTTCTAAACAGAATAGTTTTAATAACTCATCTCTAATAACTGATTTATTTTATCTTTGTCATGATGACAGTAAATAATATTTGACTAGATACTTTTCAAGACACTTCTATACAGCTTAAAGTGACATCCAAAGGCTTAACTAGGTTAATTAGGTTAACTAGGCAGGATATTAGGCAAGTATTTAGGCAAGTAATTGTATAACGATGGTTTGTTCTGTAGACTATCGAAAAAATATATAGCTTAAAGGGGCTAATAATTTTGACCTTAAAATGGTATTTAAAAAATTAAAACTGCTTTTATTCTAGCTGAAACAAAACAAATAAGACTTTCTCCGGAAGAAAAAATATTATCAGACATACTGTGAAAATTTCCTTGCTTTGTTAAACATAATTTGGGAAATATTTAAAAAAGAAAAAAAAATTAAAAGGGGGGCTAATAATGCCCCCAATTTCTGTTTGCCCCAAACAGAAATTGGGCGAAAAAATAAACAGAGGGGCTAATAATTCAGGGGAGCTAATAATTCTGACTTCAACTGTAAGTCTCTGATGTCCTCAGAGTGTGTATGTGAAGTTCCAGCTCAAAAAAACTCTTTGGAACAGCACCTTTTAGGCTTTGATCCTATTTCGGTGACTGTCACTTTAAATTCAAATGAGATGATTCTCTTTTCAAAAAAGGGCTGGGCTACAACTACACATGCGTCAGCATAGTGGTAATGGTAGATTCAAAAACAAGACTAATGTCCTATGGTAATAAGGGCGAGATCATCACTAATGGGCGGGGCTTTCCCCCTTTGATGACACGTGCAAAGGGAGAATGTCAATCAAAGTGTTTCTGCAGACTCTTTTTTATCACATAATTATTACATTTTTATCATTAGAAGCTGGTTATATTCACAGATTGTTGTCACACAACTGTTTTAAATAAAAGGCATTTTTGCATAAAAAACGGGTCTTCTTGTTTCAGTAGAAACTAGTGTAAATCATATCTAAATAGCATCACCTTTTTCAAGGTGATCCAAGGGGAACTATAAATTATGTTCACACGTCTATTATAACGAGTACATTTTATCACTCTTTTGGAAAAATAAATCTTTCTAGTATGCAGGTGTTCTTTGAACATGTAAGAGTCTAAATCATCATATGCATTTGTTTATATGGCAAAACATGTCTTTTTCACCCAAGAAGGTCTACACTGACTCCAAAGGCAGATACCAATAAGATCAGGGCCTGGTATGTGGACTTTGGGGTTTTTACGATGTGGTCACATATTGATTGGTCAGTTTGAAAGTCTCATTATTTGGGCTTTGGTCACATGGTCAAGAAAGAGACAAAATAGCTGGTAAACTTTGGTCTGCTCCTCTCCTGTTCTGGAGTCTATCTTCTCTGGCTCTACTGCTCTTATGCTTTCTTTGAAGCCTACTTGCTCTCTTTTTCTCTCCCTCCCCATCCCTCTCTTTCAGGTAACTTTATTTTTACATTTAAGCTAGGTGCAATTTATATCATATGTTTTATCATTTCATATTTCATTATTTTGTACAGTTATTTGTAACTAATTCAGTTGTAACCATAGCAAGTTTTTTTTTGAGTCATTTTTAAGTATTTGTGAATTACTTTTGATCTGACATCAACATGTATTTGCTCCATATTGTAATACAACACAATCATATAATATCAACGCTCTTCCACATTTTTAGCTATTAATACTGCCCTTATTTCCGTTTTGGTATAAGATTGCAGAAGAATGGTTTGATTAGAAATGTACAGATTTTTACCATTATGCTGATAACTCTTTAGTCACTCGGCAAAACTACAGTTCGAACCGCTGTGGTTAAAACCCATTCTTACACACACATTAATAAATAATAAAAAGGCTTAAGTGTGTATTTCTTGTTTATGATTCGACTCCTTGAAGTATTCGCTAATCATTTAGAGTCGCTACAAAACTATATAAACAAAGGATTTTAATTTACTGTTTTAAATCAACATCCAAATCTGAAAAGCTTCAAACTGCACGTGCTCCTCACACCAGTTAGGTACAGGGACTGTTTGCTCTAAAATAAAAGATTCATTGTGTTTCCCAAAATAAAATCCCATCTGCAGTAATATAAAGGCTGCCGTGTGATTGGCTGAGGAGGAATAAATGGCTCTGTCAGGAAGCAGACGTGCTGGAGTTTCTAATGGACCTTCTTTACATTCATAAGACGCTCAGGGCTGTGATGACACACCACTGGCTGGACAGCATTCATAGTAGTGTGTGTGCTTGTGTGGTCGTGTTTTTATGACATATCAGGACATGTGCGTGTATAATGACATTGATATCACACTGGTATTACAAGGCGATGGTGAATTACGAGGACATTGCTGATGTTCACATTCTCAAAAAGCTTATAAATCATACAGAATGAGCTTTTTACACACAGAGTGTTAAATTGCACACAGTTTCTTGTGAAGGTTGGGTTTAGGGATATGGGCAATAGGAAATACAGTTTACACAGTTTAGAAACGATGGAAATCTATGGGAAGTCCCCACAATTCACACACACACACACACACACACACACACACACACACGCACGCACGCACGCACGCACACACACACACACACAAAACCTGTCTGTGTCTTTCTCTATGCAACCCCTGATGGGGTATTCCTCATTTATATAATTGTATATAACCCACAAGACTTTTGCTTAAATCATTTGAATATTGCTACGTTAAAGAGGATAATGTACTTTGGAGCTAATAATATGTCAAACAATCTGAATTTGAATTGTATTAATTTGAATTATTAACAATTGTAATTTAATAAAACTGAATGTTATATGCTATTAAAAATGTTTTAAATTAGAATTTCGTAACTTGAGTTTGAATTTGTTAACTTGAATATTGAACATCTGAACTTTAAAAAAAACATTTTTTTTTGTGTGTTTTCAAACTTTTCAAAAAAAATCTGATGAAGATGAAGAAATTTGGAACATCAAATTCAATATTCTAAAATCCAAACCAGAAATTCAGATCGTGAAATTCAGATCTTGCAGAAAGTAGGTCAGAGGTCATCAACAGTGAAGAGTAGACGATCACCGAAAACTCAAACTAAGATGATTGATAGTTATGCACAAGAATGCAAACTTCTT
Organism: Danio aesculapii; assembly: GCF_903798145.1. Classification (NCBI taxonomy): domain Eukaryota; kingdom Metazoa; phylum Chordata; class Actinopteri; order Cypriniformes; family Danionidae; genus Danio; species Danio aesculapii. Next base: position 56,063,630 of record NC_079437.1, on the reverse strand, counting down.
ACCATTTGCCAAAATTAGCCATTATATTATCTATAATATATAATGATCTCAAGTTTTCCATAATCCTCGACCAGGCCGTATCCTGAGCAGCTGCTGTGGTGGTCATGGAGGAGTTGGCGAGCATGAGACGATCTGGGAACAGACGAGTCTCGCTGACGTCCAGCTTCTCCAGCGCCTAGACTGCAGATTTACACAAGACATTTGGCCATAGAAGAAATGATCGTGCCCAACTGAGCCTGGTTTCTCTCGGGGTTTTTTAACTCTTCACTTTCGCCAATTAGTGAAGTTTTTTCCTTCCCTCTGTCACCACTTGCTTGCATGGTTCGGGACCTGTAGAGCTGCGCATCGATGGATTTGCTCTTCAGTGACTCTCAGTAGTGATTATTAAACCACACTGAACTGAGCTAAACTGAACTGAACTTAAACTCTGAAAACTGAACTGACACTGTTTCAATTTACTGTGACCTTTTATGTGAAGCTGCTTTGACACAATCTACATTGTAAAAGCGCTATACAAATAAAGCTGAATTGAATTGAATTGATTGAATATATATATATATATATATATATATATATATATATATATATATATATATATATATATATATTATAGGTGAGCATGGATTAATTTTTTTGATCTAGGTTAATCTAGAGTAATTTCGAAATAATTTTGATTAATCTAGATTAAAATGGCTCATTTGAATTCTACTGAAGGCATTCAGAATATGTGTGCTACCCAAATAATAAATCTTTGAGATCGGTTTTCTCGAGGCGACGCATTAGACCAGGGGCTCATCTCCTATTTCCAAAATGCATCACAAACTGCTTCAGAAACTGTTCTACTATGATAATTGTTGATGAAAATAAATGATGTTCAGTAAGATGTACTTGTGTTTACTAACTGTTTATTCAGTTAAACATGAATTTTGAACTGTAGGCCTACATAAACTCCAAACAGCGATTTCATACTTGCTTTTGATGTACAGTACATACAAAAAAATGCTGCTTCATAAAGGCAAGTTCACAGAGCCCTGACGGTGTGTCAAACATTGAGTATGTTTACATGGGCAACAATACTTTAATACAATTTTAATATGAATACTCTGATTAAGAGTCTACCATGAAAACAGCGATTTTTGATTACCTTAATGCGACTAAAGTCATAACTGAACTAAACAGAAATGGAATTAAGACATGTGGAGTAGGCAGATATTAGTGGCATTATTGAAGTAAACACTGCAAACAAACTATTACTGTCATGGTGGACTTTTCACCATATTTTACGACAAGATCCAAGACACAGGCGGCTGTCAGTAAAGGACCACACACAAAACACGCACAAACACACACACACACTGCGAAATGCAGAAGTTTTTTTTTCTTTACGTTTGGCGAGCGTTATTAAATTCTATAACACTCTCACCAGTCCTTGCTCCTTATTTGCGTCTAATACCCCAGTTTGTCACGACGGCATGAATGAAATATTCATAAGTTAAAGTGAAACTGCTGAACTGCAGTTAAAGTCAGGCATCCTGCTGATTTGATCCAGATGGGAACTTATTTGTCAGATGACTCACCGGACAGGTATACATTTGCGCTAAACTATCAAGGTGAAAGTCATCATAGCTTGCGTAGAATAGCTCCCAACCAAACTTTGAGAATAGATTAACAGCAATATTTTTTTTATCGCGGGATAAGAGTCTCGCGTTACGCTGCATGTTAATGCCGATATCGGCCCAGCACTAATATATATATATATATTTATATATATATTTATATATAACTGTGTTTTTACAAACTGGATTTCTGCAGTCTATGAATTTAGAGCCAAAAATATTTTGAAAAGTTTGAAAATATGTCTATAAAAATATGACTTAAAAAATCAGTTATGAAATTCAAATTCAAGTTAAGAAATTGAAATTCAAAACATTTTTAATATCATATATTCCGTTTTATTAAATTACAATTGTTAATAATTCAAATTTAAAGATTGTTTCGGCATATTATTAGCTCCATAAATAACTGGACGAAAAAGTCAGTTAGATTGAAGCTGATCCAAATGAAAAGGTTGTGTGAATCGGAAATACTCAATTTAATGGCACACTGTTTCCATTAAAAACTGCACAAAATCAATCTAAAATGGGCCCTCAGAAGAGTATAAAGAGTGACAGCTTGTGTTCAATATTGTCTGATGAAGAACTGGTGAGCTCGAAACCTCACATGCTTTGTAATAGCCTTTATTAGTTAATAAACTCATATTTCTGGAGCTTTTGGTGCAGCCTTTTATGTAGAGTGGTCCCTCGCTAAAACGCGGTTCACTTTTCGTAGCCTCGCAGTTTCACAGATTTTATTGCAATTTGCAATTTGACATGCTTGTTTTCTACAGTGCATTGTGTTCTGCGTCTTGATTGGCGCATTGTGGTCTGCGTCCTGACTGGCTGTAGACTATTGTCAACCAATCTCCTCCATTCCGTGTCTCCTGTACAGTACAGAATACGTTCAGCTTGCCAAATGTACATAAATCTTCGATCGCTAGCAGTGCTGTACTGTATGTTTGCAAGTTTTCTCCCCACAATGTCGACGAAAGGTTCTGCACCATCAAAGGCACCTGCGGTAGCACCCAAAAGGCAGAGGAAGATGCTAACCATTGCACAAAATGTTGAACTTCTGGACATGCTAAAGGAAGGTGAAAGTTATGCGGCTGTAGGGCGTAATTTCGAAATAAGTAAATGAAGATCAAATGGTTTTGATCTTTGGTTTCATTCTTTAATACTGTCACGATCACCTAGATCGCTGGATCTCACACACAATAACCTATGGACTACAAATCCACCATTCATGGACTACATATTCATACATGCACTCCGTTCACACACACACATGCTTCCTCATTTCCACTGATTAGACTCCCACAGCTGTTGCAGCTTCTAGACTGATTACAGACACTATTTATACAGCTCACACTCTCACTTCCATTGCTGAGTCTTGTTATCTGTAAAGTGACATTACAACGCGTTTCCCTTAGTCTTGTTCCGCCGTGTTTTGATCTTTGCCTGGTTTCCCTTTCTCCTTGTCTGCCGCTTGTCTACCGACCTCTCGCCTGTGTTTGACTACGATTCTGGACTGCCTTTATACATCTGTTTGCACTTGTGTTGACCATTGCTTCCCTGACTTTGAATAAACCTGCACGTGGATCCTAAACTTCAGTTGTCTGTGTCTCTCCCCGTTACAAATACTGGACTTATTTTTCTATGAAAGTTTGAACTTCGAGAGTGTTTAAACAAGAGAGAGAGGTGTGAAAATGTTAAAGCCTGTCTGAGAAAGGTGTATAAAGTGTGTAGTGAAGGGTTTTGCGCCCTAAAACATATATAATAATTGTAAAAAATAAAGCTGACAACTTCACGGATTTCCCTTATTGTGGGTTATTTTTAGAACGTAACTCCTGTGAATAACGAGGGACCACTGTACACTTTTTTTGTAAATCTGTACAAAATCAAATTTAAAAATACCTAGTGGTGCTGCGATGCACATATTGGCATATGTAGTATTATGTCCATACCCAGCAGGCACACAATATTATAAGACATTGATATTAGGTTAGATTTAGATCATGACGTCAGTTGACCAAAATTCAATGTCTAGGCAGCGTCTGAGGACAATGTTATTTTGACGTCCAATAACGACGTCAAATTACGTTGATATTTGGTTGATCTTAGATTGTGTTGGAAAGTGACCAAAAATCAACGTCATAGTGATAATGTCCACACAACATCAAGGTGTAACATTAGACGTGATTTTGCTGTGAGATGTTGCGTTTAATCTATTCATATTAATATATGTTAATATTGTTTTGCCCTACATAACATATGTTCTGCCTTCCAAAATGATGTCTGCTTATAAATGTTTCAGTGTCTGTGTTTAAATGAACGTCCTGGTCATTGATCAGTCATGAGGAGATCAATAAGCGAGGGATTAGATGAAGCAGGAGCTTTCATGACACATGAGATGAAGACATCAATCGAAAAGAAAACCCAAAGAGCTGTAAGAAATCTGCAGCTACATGCAATAAAAAGAGATGAAAGTTTCCTCAAATACTTTACAAGCACACACACACACTGTCCTTAGAAGCAAACCAGGTTGTGTGATGTGAAAGCTGTCGTACATCATGTTTACGTTTGCGTTTCTCTTCCCACATACAATATGCTTTTCACACTGAGCTTCTCCTTTTGTGTCAAAACACTGGAATAGAGCATGATGTTCCTGCTACACACACACACACACGCACACACTTACACACACACAAAGTAGATGTAGTACGTACTGTATGCATACACACACTCACAAACACACAATACACACACATTGTACAAAAACACAGTAGAAGCAGTGCACATGCATATACACATGCACACACGTATAGTGGATGTAATGCACATGCATACAATATACACACACATACAGTTCACACACAGAACACAGAGACACATATAGTACACACATACAAACACACATACAGTACAGCCAGTACAGTACATGGACACAGTTCACACACACACACACACACACGCACGCACACACACACACACACACACACACACACACACACACACACACACACACACACACACACACACACACACACACACACACACACACACACACACACACAGTACATTCAGACACATTCAGTACACCCATACACACACAGCAGATGCAGTGCGCGTGCACAAACGAAAAAAGCACTATACTATAAACACTGAATTATTCATTCATTCATTTTCTTTTCGGCTTAGTCCCTTTATTAATCTGGGGTCGCCACAGCGGAATGAACCGGCAACTTATCCAGCACATATTTTACGCAGCGGATGCCCTTTCAGCCGCAACCCATCTCTGGAAAACATCTATACACGGTTCATTCACACACATACACTACGGACAATTTAGCTTTCCCAATTCACCTGTACCGCATGTCTTTGGATTGTGGGGGAAACCGGAGCACCGGGAGGAAACTCATGCGAACGCAGGGAGAACATGCAAACTTCACACAGAATTGCTAACTGACCCAGCCGAGGCTCGAACCCATGACCTCCTTGCTGTGAGGCGACAGCACTACCTACTGCGCGCACACGTACACGCACACACACACACACACACACACACACACACACACACACACACACGCACGCACGCACGCACGCACGCACGCACGCACGCACGCACGCACGCACGCACGCACGCACGCACGCGCACACACACACACACACACACACACACACACACACACACATTATGAATTGCTGATTTTTTTTTTTCTTTCCATTCGGCTTTCCATTAAAACAACACTCTTCCACCAATCCTTACGCTCTTTTCGCGTCTAATACCCCAGTTTGTCACAGGGACGTGAATGAAATGTTCATGAGTGAAAGTGAAACTTGAAATGAAATGCAGTAAAGTCGAAAAAAATTAATAGACGAAACACCCGAAATTACATGAGCCTCTGCAGGAAATGTCCATGTAAACATTGTCAGTAGTGTTTTCGAAGTAAGTGAAAGATGGGCATCCAGCTGATTTGATTCAAAAGGGCATTTTTTTTTGTCAGATGGCTCACCGGTTTGATTTTCATTCATTCACCGTCATTCATTTTAAAAAGCACCTGCTCCATTTTATTTGTATATATTTGACCCAAGCATTAACTCTACATGTGCCTGATAGTTACCTGTGGAGCTAACGTTAATCACACTCCCTCTAGTGAACACATAAAAATCATCATCATAATTTACTCGAGTGCACGCCTCAATGTCTCGCGCCCACCTAATAGGTGCTGGCGCCCCCCCTGGTGGGGTGCACCCCACAGTTTGAAAACCCCAGATTTATACAATAACCTACGCTGCAACGTGGGATTTGTCGGCCGTTTGCTATTAAAGTAAGGCAGAGACTATTATGTATTGGACTTCGTCAGACTTTGAATATGTGAAAAATATGTGTTTAATGGTGTGTTGTAACTTGTAATCACTCAATTCAGCTTGTATCCACTTATCTATTATAGCTCAGTACCTCTCAGGTTAAATCTGCATCCAAAATTACATTGAAAACGCAACACATGCATCTTTCTTTACTAATTTAAATGCGTTACTGAACTCGTTTGCCTTTGCTATGGCCACCATCAACTGTTCCTCCTACGCACGGTGCGGTCAATTTTCAAAATAGTCCAGCTTTTGCCACTCTGTGAATTAATACTGAATGTGTCATTGTTACTTGGGGTTAGGGTTAAGAATAGAGCAATATGCTGGTGTTTAACTGCATTACTTAATTGCATTACTGCATTGGGCTCTCACATACTCTGTGCTACTTCATAGCCGTGTTGGGTTTTTCTCTTGCGCTGAACCCTGGGTCATCGAACCAATCACTGCAGATTAGCTTCGAGCTAAGGATGGGTTTGGGACAAAATGAATCGCTGAACAAATTATATGTGAGTCGTTGGGATAATTAGGTAAAAATAAATGCATTTTACAAGACTATGAATGTGTTTTTTGATCTTGCATACATATCAGCCTGTTGTTGGAGACCCCCAAAACCTAAATATGACCTTTTATAATGCAAAATAGGGGCTCTTTAATTTCATGCAAATCATCTCTACGAGTCATGCTTGTCTAATGCAGTGTGTGTTTTGGGTTTAGCAGGTCAGCAGTGGTGAGGAGTTTCAGGCCTCAGGTCGTGTCCTACATGTAGGGAATATGACAGAGACTTCATTACTCCCTTCTGTCTGGGTCACTTGTTTTCAACAGCTCTCACAGAGACCCATTAAAGGGACAGTTCACCCTAAAAATGAAAATTCTGTCATCATTTAACCTCTCTTTGCTCGTTCAAAACCTGATTGAGTTTCTTCCTTCTGTTGAACTCAAAGTAAATATTTTTTTAAATTGCTGGAAACCAGTAACCATTTGCTACGTCCCAATTTGCACACCTTAACTATGTTCTAATAGTATATACTTGTTTGTGAAGAAAGAAGAGCTGGCAAACTTTGGGACATACTACTTCGAGGTTTGCAGATCACTTGTAAACAGGTAAAAACAACTGGACTACAATTCTGTCAGCTTATGAACTACAAATCCTGTCATACACCTCACACAGACTTGTTTCCGGCTCTCCGATGATCTGGTAGCTGGTAGCTGATCTAAGTATGATTACATGGACTATTTATACAGCTCACATTCCCACACACTTTGCTGAGTCTTGTTGTTGTTAACTAGTAGTATTACAAAACGTTTTCCTGGTCTTTTCTTTCTTTGTTTTGATACTTGCCTTGTTTTATCATTAATGTTGTTTTGCCACCTGTACTGACCATTCACCAGTTTCTGACTACACTTCTGGATTACCCTTACAATTTCATTTGTACCTGTTTGACAGTTACCTGCCTAACCATTTTCTCTTTAATAAACTGCTTGTGGATCCCCATCTCCATTATCCAGTGATTCTAGGTTACAAACATGTTATGTTGCTTAGTGACATCGCCTGTCAATCATCTCGGCACATCATCCACATTTCTTTCATATTTAGTCACCTTACTGCTGAGTCAACAGCGAGTTAATCTGCCATTCACAAGTCTTTCAGGCAGAGAAATCTTCTCAGGTCTTTGGATAATTATACATTCAGATTTTATTACGTCTGTGGTGATTCTTTGTATGGAAGTCGGTTGCTCTAACTAGGAGGCTAAAGACCATAGCCCCTAGCGTATATCGCTAGTGCACCTTTTGAGGTCAGAGGAGTGAGGTTTACCTGAATAGCACTTCGCTAGCTGGCCTTCGTTACAGGCGCTGTTCACCGATGAGTGACACTGATAATTGGCAGCGGCGCAGTATTGCCAGATTGGGCAGTTTTGAATAGACATTTCAGCGGGTTTTGGATAGTTTTTGGGCTGGAATCAGTCAGCTACATTTGGCAACACTGCAGCGCGATCACAGCTGATCCATAATAGACGCGGTGGAGAAAACTCGCGCGCTCCTGTCTGTATCCAGAAGTGTAACAGCCGAGAGAAGAGGAAAAGTCACGCAGTCAGTCAAATGAGCCACAGTGAGAGATGAAGTTTACTTTCATTCTCTCAATCGTAGTGAAATAGTGGCTTCTGCTGTTGAGTGTCAGTGTCAGTGAAAAACTGTCCAGCAAACACACACGCAGTGTAATTGTGCACAGTTTCTGAGTTTTTAAGTAGTTGGAGGCGTTGTAAATGCTTGCACTCATCTCCCTGGCCATAGTAAGCTACAGCGACACAGCGCATATGAGATAAATGGTCAGTACATAATAACTGGTTATGATTATTACTGAACCGATACTGAATTGTCCGCGTCTGCGAAGAAACAATTAATTTTCACATCCCTAGGAAATAGTAGACCATCTGGAAACCTTTGACATACTCTTTTCAACATACTACAGTTTGAGACACACTACTTATATTTTTGAATACTATTTAGGATGGATAGTTTGCGAATTGGGATGCAGCAATTGACTTCCACAGTATCTGTTATCTATCAATAGCTAACGGTTTCCGACATTCTCCAAAATGACTTATTTTGTCTTCAAGAGAAGAAAGAAACTAGTAAAGGTTTGGAACTACTTTAAGGTAAGTAAATAGTGGGTAAGTTTTCATTTTTGGGTGAACTATCCTTTTAAAAGTCTATTTCACTGGCATGGACCAGGCCATACTTTGAGCTAGACTTTATTGTAGGGATGCAGGGATGCAGGGATGAAGGGTATTTTAAGAGAACAGTGGGATGAAGGGAAGTAAGAGGATAAATGGTGAACAGGTAGGTAGGTTGATTGGGCGTCCTACAACGATGCCCAGAGACTCAGAGTGGGGGTACAGTCTCTGTAATATTTTGGTAGAGTGACTGGACCCCCCGATTCAATAGGAGTGAAGAGAGAGTTACAGGATTATGAATGGGAAGCTAGGAAATGGAGGGAGGGTGGGTTTGAAAGAAGAACAGTTCTAGAGGGATGGTCGATCTTAAAAAAGTTTTAGGGAGTAGGTGATTGGTTGAGGAGACAAAGTGAGGCGTGGTTCCGCTGCCAAAACTTTGTTAGCAAGTCAACTCCATCTTTCTTCAACTTCCCTTCTCCCTGAGTGTCTTTATATTGACAGATGTACATTTGTGTTACACAGATTTGATGGATCAGTGACTGCATGCGCTGCCTGTGTTTTATTTTTTTAATTATCTACTGGTTTAATGCATTGGGGTTTCTCCCTCCTGTCCAGGTCACTTGTTTTCAATGGCTCTCACAGAGACCCATTAAAAGGACAGTTCACCCTTAAAAATTATTTCTGTCATCATTTACTTTCCCTTCATTTAATCAAAACCTGTTTGAGTTTCTTTATATATATATTGGATGATCTACTGGTTTAAAGCAGTGGTGTTGCTCTCTCACCTCTGGGGCGATGTAATCTGGCGTCCCGCAGAAGGTGCGTGTGGTCATTCCCTCATACATGTTCTCCTTACACATGCCAAAGTCTGCGATCTTGATGTGGCCCTCAGAGTCCAGCATCACATTGTCCAGCTTCAGATCTCTGTGGACAGAACACAGGTGTGTGTGTGAAGCTCAGATACAAGCAGCTGAAAGCAGTCGTGGACAGTGAGTGATTGAGTGAGTGGTGTGTGTTTTTGGGCAGTGAACAGCGAGGTCAGGTCGACCTCAGCCTTCATCATCAGAGAGCATGATTAATGTGAGCTGAACGCCACAGCCTACAGGGACGAGCGAGAAAGAGCCCCTCTCTCTCTCCTCGCAGACTCACAGCAACATTTATGCTTGCGCTTCAGGACCTGCTGAACCCTGAGTAATGCTGTTTACTTCAGGTAATGGCTGTTTTCAGCTACACTCCAATTTCTGTTTTCATATTCATTTGATGACTATCATTTTCACCGTAACCAGATATTATTGCTCTAGTATATAGATATATTAGTGTGGCTGGGAGATGACAGTTTAATAGCATATAAGAGGCCATGTGACATTACTATAAAGAACATTATGTTGTGCCTTTGGTTCAAAAAGCACATTATTTTCCACATACTGTACATTACTGTTGCATTTAGTGCGCTGTGACTGGCCAAATACCTCAAGCATGTGACAAAAATATCACACCCTCACAGACAAAATCTGAAGACTTCTTTGCTATTTATGTGCTCAATTTGAGAAAGTCTTAATGTGGATTTAATCTGAAAAGATTCTATTCTGAGATACATTATTTATATATTTGATGACTCAAATGACCAAATATCCTTAAACAATAATGAAATGGAGTGCAAAATGTTACATTTTCAGAGCATTGTTTCCCAACCCTGTTCCTGAAGACACACCAACTGTACACAATTTTAACCTCTACCTAATCAAACACACTTAAATCAACTCATCAGAATATTACAAGAGACTTCAAAACCTGAAATGAATGGGGTGAGAAGGGAGACATCCAAAATATGCGCTGTTGGTGTGCCTCCAGCAACATGGCTTTAGACAGATACTGAGCAAATGCAGTCCGTGTTTGTCTTGAGTTTACTGCAGTTACATGGCAAATAAACAAGCTGGACTACTGTAAAAGTGTTGATGGAAATGGATGTTTAATAGGCTTGTCTTGATGCCATCTAAGCTGTAATTGGCTAATGTAAAGAGTAACGATTAGCATCTGATCCAATTAAATGTATTTTCGGCTGACTGTGACAATGGCTGAAAGTGTGAGGACATCTATAATATCTGTTACAGCAGGGGTGTCAAAGTCAATTCCTGGAGGGCCGGAACCCTGCAGAGTTTAGTTCCAGCCTTGCTTCAACACACCTATCTGTAGGTATAAAACAAGTCTAAAGCACTCAATTAGTTTGATCAGGTGTGTTTAATTAGGGTTGGAACTAAACTGTGCAGAGCTGCGGCCCTTCAGGAACTGGCTTTGACACATGTGTGTTGCAGGCTTCAGTTCAGTGTAGAGCAATGACTTTAAGGAATAGTTCACCCAAAACTGAAAATTATGTCACTATCAACTTAAAAGCAGTAAGGATTGACCCCCATATTATTATTTTTTCAACTATGGAAGTTAATGATTACCAATTTTTGGGAATTTCCTTTATCTTCTTTTGTTTTCAGCAATAAAAAAGGAAATTTATAAAGTTTTGGAACAACTCAAAGGTGAGTAAATGGTGGATAGTTTTTCATTTTTGGGTGAATATCTCTTTAAGGATGACAAAAAAAGTCTCTCATCCCCTCACCTGTAAATAATTCCCTTCCTATGAAGAAAGAAGAGTCCGACTGCAATCTCCGCCGCATAGAATCTGTCAACACAGCACAGTGAGCATCGATCAGCATCACACATTCACAAACATGCCATAGTCTTTTTTCTCATTCTCAGAGTGCTATTTAAGTCCTTACAAGAAACAAAGGAAAACAAATTCCTCGTATGTGTGAACATACCTGGCAATAAAGCTCTTTCTGATTCTGATTCTGAAATGTGCTTTTGTTCAGTGGCTGAACGTTTCTAGCCTCTCTTGACAAGGTGAGAATGGTGTGGTGTCGGAGTGAAGGCATACATTAGATTAACATGAACAGCTCTATTTCAGGAGACGCTTTTTTATGATACCGGCCTCAGATATTCCCCCATTATATGCAGTTTCTTTATGTTTAGAGCTTTCTATTTGTGGAATAAGGGATTTATAAAGCATAAATAGTCCTCATTTTAGATTAGGTCACAAAACTGGATGAAGTTGAGTTTATAAAGCATTTATTAACATACAAATTAACTATTAGTATATGCCTGAATAATAAGATATATAAATGTTGATTTCAAAAGTTTATTAATCGTTTACAAACTCATTCTGAGTGATCTTAAAAAACAACCAACTATACTTAATTAACTGGTTTGTAAATAATTCAATATTTAATTTAGTAATAAAAATAAATCGTAAACAAAGTATGAAAGTACAATTATTAAGCACATTATAAATGTGCTTATAAGTCTGTCATACAGCATTTGTGGCTGTATTTAAAAACTGCTTACTAACGTTTATTAATGTAGAGTTAATGCTTAACATATAATGAATTCACTATTTGCTAATGCTTAATAAATGGTTCATAGCGTGTAGTTTTTATATAGTGTTACCACATTTTCCTGTGGAGTTCTCCCTGGGTTTCCTCCAGGTGCTCCGGTTTCCCCCACAGTCCAAAGACATGCGGTATAGGTGAATTGAATAAACTAAATTGGCCATAGTTTATGAGTGTGTGTGTAAATGAGTGTGTATGGGTGTTTCCCAGTACTACGTTGCGACGGCTGTGTAAAACATATGCTAGAAAAGTTGGCGGTTTACCTCTGAAATGTAATAATAAGCCACTTTTCTTACAATACACAAAAAAGTTACGTATCCTTGTGAGATCGGGCTGCTTCAGATGATTTTCAGGTTAGCAGTAATTTATATTATCAGTAGTACTTAGTGTGCTTTATATTAGTATCCCAATACATAAACAGTCCCGCAAAGACTGTTTGGACAAACCGACATGTGGACAAACAGTGTGTTTGGTGTGACTAATGAGTTCAGTCTGTACTCATTGTGTGTTTTGATTGCTACTAAGAAGTGGGTCATTTTCTTACACAGCTTGTGGCTCCTTAAACTTGCCCACTTGCTGGATGTGATACATCAGGTCTCCGCCGTTAATGTACTCCATTACAAAGTACAGACGATCCTGACAAAAGACAAATGAGACAAATAGTGCAGCTGCAGAAAATATCAAGCACACCCCTGTTTTTAGCACTGAATCAATCCGTCTACTGTCCTCATATGCCATTGATATGTCAAGACACTGTGTAACAGACACTTCAGTGACCAGCTTCAACGTCTTTATTTCCTTCACCGATTAGAAAGCTGATTACATTCACATCCCAAACATGACACATTGACTAATACAATACCTCAAATGACAGCATTTCTGGAATGGGGTTCATCAGGATGTCCTGCTAATTCAGAGAGACTGAAATTCATATATTTGTTTAAGCTTTCACATCCATTTCATGTTCCGCAAATTGATTCCCTTGACCCTAATGTGTTCTTGTCACTAAGATGTATTCAACGCAGGATCATTGGAAATAAGTGCCTTTTTTTGTAAACGTAACATACGTTGCTCTGGGTTTCAAAAGACAAATCCACTAGAAGGCGCTGTCTATATTTTTTTTGCTCATTTGAATGACATTACTTGAATGAGCACATCTATTGTACGGTACGTTTCAGATACACATCCTTCTTGTACACGTCCAGCAGAAGACAGCACTTGTTGCACAAATCAGCTAGCAAACCACTGACCAAATCCTTCACTAAACTCAACCAATAGTGTTTTTGATCTACAAATCACCCAAATCATTTATACATGTTAATTTATGTATAACACACTTTCCCAAAAACAAAACACTGTGCATTTGTAAACAAATTAAAATGCTATATTTTTCTATTATTTCTATCTCAATTCGCAGAGATATGCTATTACAGGTGTGTGATGCATCTCTGTTGTTAAAGCTGCCATTTGATATAAATTTACAATTGTAATTTACCATTTAATGACTGGTCAAAAACATCCAAACATGTCATTTGTGGTCTTGCATTAGTTCTGTTATACCTGATTATGTAATATAAACTAACACGCTCTCACATTTTTATTTACTTATTTATTTTTTTGACTTTGGGAACAGAACATATTTCATATGTGGTTTCAACAACATGATGCATTTAGACCTCTCCAGTTTTGTCTGTAGTGTGTCCCAGACCACCTCCTGAAGTGGTTTGAGCAGATTTATATCCATCTCTAATGCATTTCCGGGGGCATTTACACCCGTTTTTTTTTTTTTTTTTACCAGCAGATAGCTATCCCATCAGAAAAAACACATGAAGTGACCAGGTGTAAACAGCATCTTACAGACACTCATCAATCACAACTTGCAGACAACTTTTATACTGTAGCTTATAGCTTAAAGAGTCACTGGACTGAACAAACCACTGATCATGGGTGTAGCGAATGGGCAGGGCTGAGAGCCATTGGAATGGGATGAGGACTTGAGTCCCATGGAGGAGCTCTGGTTCATAAAAGGAGAAGAGACAGCATTGGAAGACAAGAGAGGTCCAGGCACATTATGTTTTACTTTAGCTTTTAGTTTAGCAGCAGTCTCAATGATGAGTTGCCATCTGTTTAGTTTATTTTTTCATTATTAAAATTATTTAAAAGTTTGTATGTTTTCCGCCCCTTCTTCCTGATGGCCAGGTGGCCAGAAACTTTGTTACACTGGTGCCGAAACCTGGCAGGAAGAAGTGACACAGCCACCAGTGTGTCAACAACTTTCTCCAGCCCATTTGTGGAAGTCATCTAGGCACTCTCGGCCCTCCAGAACAAACAGCATTAGGCACTCCTGGAACTTTATAACGTGCAAGTGAAGAGGTTCCAGGTGATTGTGGTTGCTCAAAAGGAGGACCGTGAGCTATTCTGGAAGCTGCTTGACCAGGAGGTTCGGTCTGTGCAAATATCTGCCACCCACCCTCCCATCAGCCTACAGAAGATGGGTCCTCAGGATGATCCGGAGACATTCCTGGACCTCTTTGAAAAGATGACTGAGGTGTGAGAATGGCCACAGGCCAACTGCCTGGTACCAAAGACCATATGATACACAAGACATGTCACTCGTATAGTTTTGAATGGGGGAAAGCGTAACTGTAAAAATGGGAAATCACCCCCCCCCCCCCCCACTAGTACAGAAGCCAATCATCGATCGCTGTAGGCTGACAGAGTAACTCGGACCAGACGTGTGCTTTTACCTCAGTTTTTTTCACCACACCAATCTCAGTGAATCACAGACATAAGAAATATATCCACATAACACTTGAAATCTGTGTTAAATGAACCAACTACACTTGAAAACAAGTTTTTTGGTTTTGTAATCTGTATGAAACGAACACGAGGTACAGTCAGTCATGTCAAACGCACATCACATGACAGCAAATACTCAAACGCCCCACAATCTTGTAAACAAAGAGTCGTTTTTATTTCTGGAGGAGATTCGCCATCAAGACCAACTTACATCAGAAGACCAGTGCGATCTGACGATCATTATTTAGAGGATGATAATGTGTAACATGACCATAATTGAGGTTGGTGTCGTGACCTCATTCCTTTTGAGTGCGCATGCACATTAGCTCCGGCAACCTGAAACAATGACGAATTAGTTTGATTCGGACATTTAGAAATTACTGTAAACTTATGAGACAGTTGTTGTTTAATTTTATTGGTGGTTCCAAATATGTAACGTAATCGTAAGCTTGGCAAATAGTTTTAGAGAATTTGGTGTTTCCCCATTCAGACAGAATGCCTGAGCATATTGCCCGAGAGGCATTTCAAAGATGGCCACCGAATGGAATGACTTGCCTTAAATAGACTTTGCCGGTACGCATCATCTCACTGCTATCTGGCGAAGGCCAGATTTACACCCATCAGCTACTGCCCAAGAACCTCCTGGAATATGATGATCTAAAGCGAGCCACTGTCCAGCAGGCCAGGAGAAAAGTAAAACATAACAGGCCTGGACCTCTCTCATCTTCCATTGCTGTCTCTCCTTCTTTCATGATCCAGAGCTACTCCATGGCACTCACAAGACAGTGCACCGGTGCACAAAACAGGTGATTCCCGTTATCACTCAAGCACTGGCCTCACCCCATTTCCACGTCTCTCTGCCCCGAGTGTGTGGGGCTGAGAATCATGGGAACAGGGCAAGGTTGGTCCTTGAGTGATAATGAAAAGCACCTGTCCCATGGTTCTCGGCCGTCCCCACTTGCTACAATAAGATATCAAAGGATACACCTATGCTGCCTTCAAACATAAATCAATTAAATCACAATCATTGGATTCAGATTGTAATTTTTAAAAGTGCATTGGTTAAGTCTGGGACAAACCAAGCCGTTTCCAGCTGCAACTAGTCTCGTTCTTTGTGTTCCTTCTTTACTTGAATTGTTTAGTTGGTTACATCACTTCAGTTTCTGTTCTTATGCTCTAATTTGTCACTGAATAACCAATCAGAACACTCGATGTCAATTCTACATGCTGAATCGGGCCAAGTTGATCTGATGTTATCCCGAGGGGACCTGTGGACCACACCAAACCAACTAGCCAGATCAACACTGATTGATGACCCGACAAAGCCCAATGGCCAACCACTGGCTTGGTGTATCCCAGCCGTTAAGGCTGTGGAATGGTTACTACGCTAATTCAAATGTTTAAAGACACCACCACTGCACCAATACACTGCAGACCTTTCAAAGGCACAGTGTCACCATTCTCTGACACCACTTGTACTGAAGAAGTGATAAACCCGCGGGGAGTTTTGCTGTTTGGAGTGAAATGCGAGTGGACATGATGGCTGATTTGCTGTCTGCATGCACCTCATGAATATTTAGCGAGGGCATGCTGGGATCTGTTGGATTATTCATGAGCAGGATGCCCACACTGAGAGTAGCTGCTGGGTTTCCTGGAGGAGATTCTCCTGTCTGGCACATACAAAACCCCAATACACACACTGCTTATATGTGCTGCTTTCTATGTCAAACATTGAAAGGACAGTTTAATGAATTCGAGCAACTCTTTCACACACAATGAAAAGATTTGGAAGAAAAATGTTCGTATGATACTTACAATACTTGCTGACCCAGTGACAGGTTTCATACCTTCATTTTTGAGAGAAACCCTGAATAAACAGGCTTTCCATTTGTATGTATGGTTTGTAAGGAGAGAACAATATTTGGCAGAAATTAAGGCTTTAGATCTGAGGGTTCAGAAAGAAAATCCCCTCTAAAGTTGTCTAAATGAACTGCTCAACAATGCACATTATTGACCAACAATGAGTTTTTCAGTTGGTGGTGATAGCTTAGTGGTTAGTATGCAGACATAATGTATAGCGCAAATTGACTTTGGGAAACCAGAGATCACATCCTGGATCGTGGACCTTTACTGATCCAATCTCTCTTCTCTCTCTATCCAACTTCACATATCTAGCTACAGCTCTGTCAATAAAAGGTAAACTGCCCAAAAATAAATCTTTAAAAAGTTACGTTTTCATAGTAGAAACTGCAGATGACCTGGCGGGTACAGTGCTATTTTGGGAAATGCTATTATTGTTTATATCTTCTTTATGGAGGATCCTAATATACAATAATAATAATAATACTAATAATAATAATAATAATAATAATAATAATAATAATAATAACAATAATCCCTTACATTTATATAGTGTTTTTCTGGGCACTCAAAGCGCTTTATACATAGGGGGGAATCTCCTCATCCACCACCAGTGGATGACGTGATGGCAGCCATTTTGCACCAGACCGCACACCACACACCAGCTGATTGGTGGAGAGGAGAGCCACCTATGATATGGGGATGTTTAGGACGGCATGATGGACAGCGGCCAGGGGGCAGATTTGACCAGGATACCAGGGTTAATCCCCTACTCTTTTTCCAAGGACATCCTGGGATTTTTAATGACCACAGAGAGTCAGGACCTCAGTTTAACGTCTCATACGAAAGACGGTCATACTGAGCAGTATAAAGTCCCCAGCACTATACTGGGGCATTAGGACCCACACAGACCACAGGTTGGACGCACCCTGCTGGCCTCACTAACACCACTTCTGGCAGCAACCTAGCTTTCCCATGTGGTCTCCCATCCAGGTACTGACCGGGCACAGCCCTGCTTAGCTTCAGAGGGCGACCATGTGAGAGAGCTAGCTGAGAGCTAGCTGCCGGCCACATGATTGTGAGCTAGCTGTTCACAATCATGTGAACAAGTTACAACATGAGTTTGCATATCATTATTCAGCTGAAATTTTAAACTATTACCACTGAAGTCTTTTCCAGAAGGAATGACACAATGGATTAAAACCTATCTGTACTTTTCAACACTCACAATTTCATTAATTCAGAGAATACTGCTGACGAAACAGCTCAAACCAGGGGAAATAACCTCTCTCCAACATTGCCTTTCACATGAAACCAAAATAATTCAAACTCCCATCATAACAAGTGATACATTAATTAAAAGATTATTTATTCACCCTTTATTTAAAAACAAATAAAAAAAATGTACATTTACGACTGGCTTTGTGGAAAAGGGTCAGATATATTCATTATACCATCACTAAAACAACAGATTTAAAGTTAGCCTAAAACTTTTGCACAGTAATGTATGTCAGAAACTGATTTATGTCTGAGGTTTTTCTCATAGCATCACCACAACTGCAGTGGACATGGTGAAAAAAATTGAATTTTTTTTTTGTGTGTCTAATGATATTGTAACAGTACATCCCCCAAAGGACAAACACACACAGTGGACAAAGAGATGCATTTCTCACCACTGTCTGGAAGCAGGAGTGCAGTTGTGTGAGGAAAGGTGGCTTTTCTCTTTGGGCCAGAACTCTCTTCTCCACCATTGTGCACTCCACGTCATCATCCTGGATCACCACATCCTTTTTCAGGATTTTAATGGCGTATAACTCCTCTGTGGACTTCATCTCTGCCAACATCACCTGTGTGTGACACACAGTTTTGGAGGAGAGTTAAAAACACCTCTAGGGAAACTTAGAATCGCAGTAGCATTTAGTATCTCCAAGAATCCAGTTTTGAATAATAACCCAAATATCAAGCTATGTCTAAAAAAATTATGTTTGTATGTGTATTTATGGACATTTGTGTTAAAAATATTAACTTAAAGACTTTTTGCAACAGTCTCATTGTAAATATGTGCCCCTGTATACATTTCTGGAGAGTGCAAAATATGTCCCAGGAGGTAAATTTTTTGCAGTTTTTGTTTTCGTGAATCCACCAGAGGCCGCTGTTTAGGCTTTTTCAGATGTCAAATTTCTCTCGCGAGTGTCATTTGCGCCTGCTTTCTTTGTGTAAATCTACCAGAAGGTGCTGTCGACTGACTGATGGACTGACCGACCAATTCCCCTTCCTTAAACCCAACCTATAGTGTTTTCAAAACCAATCCAGGTAAAGAAAAGCCCTTGTGGCCGCCTGATTTTTACCACATTTTCAGATCTTACTACATTCTCACCCTGTTATTTACACTGTTTATTTTACTTTTTGCCTTTTGTGTTTGTTTGACCTTCTTTCTGGAACCGTTTTTGGTCAGACATCATCATCACGGTCAACTCCGATCCGTCGCCAGGTCCACCGACATACACAGTTAGCTACTGCATAAACTGGAAACAGCAGAAAAGTCATCCACAAAGAGGTAGGTGGTCAGCTGGTAGCTCGAAAAAGAAACAGAAGCCAGCGGTGGCATCATACTTCCTCGTAGCATTAGTTTTAAAGACGGAATGCAGCCTGGCATACCTCTGGCTACATAATTCATGCTCCCCAGAAATGTACAAGGGGGTACATATTCATAACGAGCCTGTGTTGACTTTTTGTGTGTCCCTATAGTCTGGTCAATTCTGTTACATGACCTATAAAATGCATAATAATCTGAATAAGCCTGTGACTTGATCCAAGTGATGTCACTTCCTCTGGCAGGTCTATCATTCTTTCATTAATTTGTTTAAATATTTGTGACATACCAATAGTAGAATAATTATGTCAACTCTGTTACTGTGATGTTTTATTAAATTTCTCGTTCACTTTTTACAAACAATGATATGATGCAGTTACATAAAAATCAGTTTATACATGCCGTGTGGTACTGTATATGGTTTGAGGTTAGCATCATGAGCTAAAGCTAAAATGGTGGAACATGTCAACTTTGTTATCGTCAACTCTGTTAGTGGTTTAAAAAGTTTAACAAACATCGATTAGTAACAGAATCAAACATTCCCTGTCACATTTAAGCATCATTTTATATTAATAATGGAGTCAGTTCATTATATATTATACATTTATTGTACTGTATCATCCCAGTTTAAACAAAATGAATGAAAAACACACTAAATGTACCTACAATTCTGAAACGAGTAATATATATATATATACACCCCTCACAAATCTCTCATTTGAATTAATATTTTCTATAGGAAGCTTTACAGTATTATATCTATGCACGTACAGTAGATTAGTCTGTATTGAAGCCAAATCTGGAGTTAATCTAACAAAATAACTTATGATAACGGTCCAAAATGAGTAATTTTACACCCAAATTTATATGTTAGGGAAAAATGTTAAATAAACAATATAAAAGAGAAAAGTTCAATGAAAGAAACAAAAAATGCATAAAATCTTGGTTGAAATTTTGTAGTTTGTAATTTTTACCACCCAATATTTCATATGAATTTAAATGTATTATCTTTTTATTTCTAAAGATGTTCAGTGACTATTTTATTTTAATTAATATATTCATTTAATAAATCAGTATTGTTCAAATGCACCAAAATATATTACAAAAATTCATTGAGAAATGGATAAAACCTTTCATTTTCAAAATGGGGTGTACTCATACAGTATATTCAAAATGGTGTGTGTGTGTGTGTGTGTGTGTGTGTATATATATATATATATATACATACAGTTGAAGTCAAAATTATAAGCCCCCCTGTTTATTTTTTTTCCACAATTTCTGGAAATTTCTGTGGAACACATTTCTAAACATAATAGTTTTAATAAATCATTTCTAATAACTGACTTATTTTATCTTTGCCATGATGACAATAAATATTACTAGATATTTTTCAAGAGACTTCTATACAGCTTAAAGTGACATTTAAAGGCTTAACTAGCTTAATTAGATTAACTAGGCAGGTTAGGGTAAGTAGGCAAGTTATTGTATAATGATGGTTTGTTCTGTAGACTATGGAAAAAATAGCTTAAAGGGGCTAATAATTTTGACCTTAAAATGGCTTTAAAAAAATAAAAACTGCTTTTATTTTAGCTGAAATAAAACAAATAAGACTTTCTCCAGAAGAAAAAATATTATCAGACATACTGTGAAAATTTCCTGGCTCTGTTAAACATCATTTGGGAAATATTCAAAAAGAAAAAAAAAGGGCGGCTAATAATTCTGACTTCAACTGTAGTTGTATATATATATATATATATATATATATATATATATATATATATATATATAATATATCACTATGGAGTTATGTAAAAGTTTCTAACAAAATGATATTACAGATGATCTTTTAGGACATGACTGACCTTCCCAAAACTGCCTTTGCCAAGAAGAGCCAGGAAATGGAAGTCATTGAGTCGAACTTTGTCCATGTTTCCGGATGGTAAACTGAAGCGCCGGTGATCAGTGGGGGTGATGACTTTCTTTCCAGGCCCGAGCTTGGCTTTCTACAAGAGTAATGGAGAGTGGTCAATAACTGACACATATTCCAGACTCACACAAGAGTTTCTACAATCATCTGCAAATGAAACTCTTTGACGTGCTCAGTGTGGCATTCGGTATAAACGTGCTGTAACTGTGCAGAAATGACAGAGCATGCAAAACAATGGCTGGGAAAAACAAATGTCCACAGCTGCTAGAAGTGGAAACATACGGGTTCCTCCTCCCAATTAGCTGTGATTGGTACCCTTTTCAAAACATGTTAGTACACCAAAAAAAAAAGTCTTTCGAGTGAACTCGAGTGTACTGAACTCTAAAGTCTTGATTGACTTAAAGGCCATGTACATGACAGGGATTCAGTGGCTGAAGGTCACACACAGTCCCTGTTTTCTGCTCCTCCATCAGGCGCATCGCAACACACTGGGGTTTATAATCTTTCAATTTGATTGCGTTGGGGTGTGTTTCAATCAGCTCCCTTGTTCAGTAGTCAGTGCACTCATCAGGCCGTCAGTCATTTTAAGTGCTGTCACAATCGCAACATTTTAAAATTGCACTGAAACATTTGCATTGATACGCACTACACTCAAAAAATAATGCTGTTTGTTCAAAGTACTTGCTTAAAAAGAGCTGAAACATCACAATTCTTGAGTTTTTTAAGACAACTTAATAGTTTTATGTTCAATCCACTTAAATTGGTACAAACTAGTAAGTTCACTTAATTCCTTCATGCTGTCCCAACACAATTCGATTTTGTGCAACCCAGTATTTTTTACGTGCCCTTAACAGAAGTACGAAGGAGCAAAATATCACATGACTCATATCGACAAACGTAACCACAAACGAGAGACGTTTTTCTAAAAATAATTGGTTATTTATTTATTTTTAACATGAACGAACATAGCTAGATAGGTTAAGATAAATCTAACTCACATTTATAATAGTTAATTTTGTTTTACAGTGTAGGGAAGTTCGAAAGCACAAAATATGAGTCACGTGACCCAAATCGTCAACCGTAACAACAAATCAGAAAGGTTTTTTTTTTTAAATAACCAGTATATTTTTAACATGATTGAACATAGCTAGATAGCTTAAGAAAAATCTAGCAAACATTGATAAAAAAATTTGTACACTGTATGTGCCTCTAACGGACGTTCAGAAGCACTAACTATAAATTACGTGACCCAAATCATCAATGTAAGGACAAACATGACTTTTTTTTTATTAATTGGTTATTTATTTATTTTTTTACATGAGTAAACATAGCTTGATAGGTTAAGAAAAATCTAGCATACATTTATAATAGTAATTTTTTTTAAAGTCTATGCACCATTAACGGAAGCTTGGAAGTACAAAATATGAATCGCCTGACCAGTTAAACAAAAAAAAAACAAGAGACGTTTTTCTAAAAAATAATCAGCTATTTATTAATTTTTAACATGAATGTGCATATCTAGATAGATTAGGGGAAAAAATGCACATTTATAATAGTTAATATATTTATAATAGTTATAATAACAGTGTATGCGGCCTTAATGGAAGTTCGAACGTGTGAAATATGAATCCCATGACCCAAATCGTCAAACATAATGACAAACAACATGAACAAACATAGCTAGATAAGAAAAATGTAGCAAACATTTATAATATTTTAATTTTGTTTTAATTTTTGTTTTACAGTGTACAGAGTCCAAGATGGCGCCGATGACGATGGCAGCCTCCGTGTCGTACTCTGCAGTAGTGTTTGTGTTTTTGTTAGTTTGTCCTGTCTCGAGTCATTTTCCTACAATTAGTTTCACCAGAGACGAATTGTTGGACATTCGGGCACATACACCACCGAATATTTTTCCATACCTGGATTTATCTGATGTTCTGTTGGACATTGTAGTCGGCGGAGCCGCGGTGCTACTCAAACGCTTCCAAGCGCGCAGACGAGGAAAGCGTGCAGGCGCGCTGGTGAAACTCAGACAGCGCGGATTTCGGACCGCGTTGCCTAGCATCCATCTAGCAAATCTCCGCTCTCTACCCAACAAAATAGACGAACTCATTCTGCTCTCTCAGACAAACAGGGATTTTCTGCATTCAGCTGCTCTGTGTTTCACGGAAACCTGGCTGAACGACACCATACCGGACAACGCGCTTCACCTACCGGGCTATCAGCTGTTCAGAGCGGATCGCGACGAGGAATCAACGCGGAAATCGCGCGGTGGCGGGACGTGCTTTTACATCAATGAAAGGTGGTGTACAGATGTAACAGTTTTAAAGAAGATGTGCTGTCCAGATCTCGAAGCACTGTTTATTAACTGTAAGCCTTTTTACTCCCCGCGCGAGTTCTGCTCGTTCATCCTCGTCAGTGTTTACATTCCTCCGCTCGCGCAAGCGAGTCTGGCGATACAGAAACTAGCTGATCAGATCACGGTGTTAGAGCAACAACACCCGGACTCTGCTTTAATCATTCTCGGGGATTTTAACAAAACAAAACTGTCCCGTGAACTGCCAAAATATAGACAGCATGTTACATGTGCCACAAGAGAAAGCAATATTCTGGATCACTGCTATACCACAATAAAGGATGCATACCGCTCCGTCCAACGAGCAGCTTTGGGACACTCTGACCATTGTTTGATTCATCTCATTCCAACCTACAGGCAGAAACTGAAAACAGCCAAACCTGTATTAAGATCTGTGAAAAGATGGACTAACGAAACAGAGCGGGATCTACAAGCCTGTTTCGACCTCACTGACTGGAGTGTTTTTGAAGCTGCTGCAAACGATCTGGATGAGCTCACAGAGACTGTAACATCTTATATCAGTTTCTGTGAAGACGTGTGCATTCCTACCAGGACTCAACTCACATACAACAATGACAAACCATGGTTCACTGTAAAACTCAGACAGCTACGTCAGGCCAAGGAGGTTGCTTACAGGAATGGGGATAGGGCCTTGTATAAGCAGGCCAAATACACACTGGAAAAGGAGATCAGAGTCGCAAAAAGGAACTATTCTGAGAAACTAAGGAGTCAGTTCTCTTCCAGCGACTCAGCATCTGTGTGGAAAAGTCTGAAAAACATCACAAACTACAAGACACCATCCCCCAGCACTGTAGACAATGAACGACTTGCAAACGACCTGAATGAGTTTTACTGCCGGTTTGAGAAAACCCCCCACACCCACTCTGAACTGCTCTTCACGCCACCATTAACACCTCCACCACCCCCAGCCTCCCTCATACCTGCCCTACAGTTTAACGAAGACGAGGTGCGCCAGGTCTTCCGGAAACAGAAGAGGAAAAAAGCACCAGGCCCAGATTTTATAACACCAGCCTGTTTAAAATCCTGTGCTGACCAACTGGCCCCCATGTTCACCCTGATCTTCAACAGATCACTGGAGCTGTGTGAAGTGCCCTCCTGCCTCAAACGCTCTACCATCATCCCCATCCCAAAGAAACCCAAACTTACAGGACTAAATGACTACAGACCAGTGGCACTAACATCTGTGGTCATGAAGTCCTTTGAAAAACTGATGCTGGCTCACCTGAAGGACATCACTGAACCCTCACTGGACTCTCTTCAGTTTGCCTACAGAGCAAACAGGTCTGTGGATGATGCAGTAAATATGGGACTGCATTATGCTCTGCAACACCTAGACAGACCAGGGACCTATGTGAGGATGTTGTTTGTTGACTTCAGCTCGGCGTTTAACACTATCATCCCAAAACTTCTCCTGCCCAAATTAACTCAGCTCTCTGTGCCCACCTCTGTCTGTCAGTGGATCAACAGCTTCCTAACGGACAGGCAGCAGCTGGTGAAGCTGGGAAAATTCTCATCTAGTATCCGCACAATCAGCACTGGCGCCCCCCAGGGGTGTGTCCTCTCCCCACTGCTCTTCTCCCTGTACACGAATGACTGCACATCAAAAAACTCCTCTGTGAAGCTCTTGAAGTTTGCAGACGACACCACACTTATCGGCCTCATTCAGGACGGTGACGAGTCTGCTTACAGACAGGAGGTTAAGGAGTTGGCTGTCTGGTGTAGCCACAACAACCTGGAGCTCAACACGCTCAAAACAGTGGAGATGATAGTGGACTTCAGGAGAAACCCCCCTGCTCTCCCCCCACTGAGCATCATGGACAGCATTGTGGCAGCAGTGGAGTCATTCAGGTTCCTGGGCACCACCATCTCTCAGGACCTGAAGTGGGACACTCACATTGACTCCATTGTCAAAAAAGCTCAACAGAGGCTGTACTTTCTTCGTCAGCTGAGGAAGTTTAACCTCCCAAAGGAGCTGCTGAAACAGTTCTACACCTCCATCATTGAATCAGTCATCTGCACATCAATAACTGTCTGGTTTAGCTAAGCTACTAAATACGATCTCCAAAGACTACGTCGAATAGTTCGGACTGCTGAGCGAATCACTGGTACAACCCTTCCTACTCCCCAAGAACTGTACCTATCCAGAGCGAGCAGAAGGGCTGCCAAAATCACTCTGGACCCCTCACACCCAGCACACTGCCTCTTTGAACTTTTACCTTCTGGTCGACGCTACAGAGCACTGCGCACCAGAACAGCCCGACACAGAAACAGTTTCTTCCCTCAGACGATCCATCTCATGAACACTTGATGATAATAATTGCGAAACCAGCATCACTACTTGCTATACACTTTTATACACATATACACTTATTTAACAACACACTTTACATGCCAATTTGCACATAACAGCTGCACATATAATGTTGTATATAGTAATAAACACGTACATACACTTGTCATCTGTATTCTGATTCTGAACTTCGAAAACACAAAATATAAGTCAAGTGACCCAAATCGTCAACTGTAACGACAAACCAGAGTCGTTTTTTCTAAAAATAATCCGTTATTTATAGATTTTATACACGAACAAACATAGCTAGATAGCTTAAGAAAAATCTAGCATACATTTATAATAGTAAAATTTTTTTACAGTGTATGTACCCTTAACGGAAGTTCAGAAGTACGAAATATGAATCACATGACCCAAATCGTCAAACATAATAATAATAATCTGCTATTTATTTATTTTTAACATAAACGAACATACAGTAGCTAGATAGATTAGGAAAAATCTAGCAAACATTTATAATAGTTGAATTGTTTTACAGTTATGGAAGTTCGAAAGCACGAAAATATGAGTCATATGACCAAAATCGTCAAATGTAACACCAAATGACGTTTTTCTAAAAATAATCCATTATTTATTTATTTTTAACATAAATGTACATAGCTAGATAGGTTAAGATAAATCTATCTCACATTTATAATAGTTAATTTTGTTTTACAGTGTACGGAAGTTCGAAAGCACAAAATATGAGTCACGTGACCCAAATCGTTAACCCTAATGACAAATCAGAGAGTTTTTTTTTAAATAATCAGTTATTTATTGATGTTTAACATGACTGAACATAGCTAGATAGCTTAAGAAAAATCTAGCATACATTTATAATAGTTACATTTTTTACAGTGTATGCGCCCTTAACGGAAGTTCAGAAGTACGAAATATGAATCCATGACCCAAATCGTCAAACGTAATAAAAAAACAGAGACATTTTTCTAAAAAGAAACTGTTATTTATTTATTTTTAACATGAACAAACACAGCTAGATTAAACCCTAGCAAACATTTATAATAGTTGAATTGTTTTTTACATTGTATGGATGTTCAAAAGTGGGAAATATGAATCACATGACCCAAATCGACAAACCTAATGACAAACGAGAGACGTTTTTCTAAAAAAATAAGTTACTTGTTTATTTTTAACATGAACAAACATAGCTAGATAGATTAAGAAAAATCCAGAAAATATTTAAAATAGTTAGTTTTTTTTACAATGTATGTGCCATTAATGGAAGTTCAGAGGCACGAAATATGAATCCCATATTTCCGCAAATCGTCAAACGGAATAACAAACGAGAAGCATTATGTATGTATTTTTAACATGAACGAACATAGCTAGATAGATTAGGAAAAATCTAGTAAACATTTATAAAACATTTATAAATGTTTTAAGGCTAAAATGTTGCTATAATATAAAACAATCAAGTTGTTTAGTTATAATCTACTGTACTTTTAAAAACATGATACAATTAATATATGAAAATATCTGGTTCTGCTGTTGTTTATAAACTCCAGTTTTGATGAGTGTGCAAACGTGTAGCTCCCAAGCTCTTATGTACCCTTATTATTGCCCTTAAAGAGCACAAGACCTACTACGAGCTTGGGAGCTACACTCAAAAAAGGATGTTTGCTGTTTGTTCAAACTTCCTATTTAAAATGAGCTGAAACAACACAATTCTTGACTTTTACTTTGGCACCACTTAACTGTTTTATGTTGAATTAACCCAAATTTGTAAAAACGATCGAGTTAATTTAATTCCTTCATGTTGCCCCAACACAAATTGATTGTGTGAAACCCAGCACTTGTTTCTAATTGAGCTGATTGAGACACACCCAGGGCTGCGAAGAACTGAAAGCAGCCATCTAATAAAGATCTGAGAGGTTAAAGGATTGCAGCACTGATCTAGGACCAGCACATGTCCACACAGGCTTCTTTCACAGCGCATGAGGAGTCAGATGCTGGAGAATCTGTCAACAGCATGGACACGTTTGCCGGAGCATGATGTCGCTCTGTATGTGGCGTCTGTATCCACGTGATAATGAAGCACTATCACCCTTCTTCAAAACCTGCAATTACACCTCACACATTGTTCACACACTCTCATTCTATACTAATCTCTCTTTCTCCCTCTGCAATGTAAAAAATGCTGGGTTCAACACAGTAAATTTGTGTTGGAATGTGACGCAATTAAGCTTAATTGTTTTTTCGAATTTAATTAAAATGAACTTAAAACAATTAAGTTTCCCCTCTAAAAACGTCAATAATTGTGTTGTTTCAGCTCATTTTAAATAAGTAGTTTGAACAAATGGCAAACATAATTTTTTTAAGTGTAGGAGTAGAAATACACAGAAAATAATTTGTACAGTACAAATACAGTACTTTATATATATATATATATATACACAGTTGAAGTACTGTAGTTTAATATGGTAGTCAAACTGATTAGCCCTTCTGTGATATTTCTATTGTTTTTCAAATATTTTTCAAGAGATGTTTAAGCGACTTAGCACATTTTCAACATAATTCCTATAAAATTTTATTCTGCTGGGAAAAGTGTTTGTTTGATTGGAATAAATGCTGTTTTTAATTTTCTAAAAACAATTTCAACGTCAATATTATTAGCCGATTGTTTACAGAATGAACCACTGATATGCGAAAACTTAATTGTTCTAAATCGCCTAAGCAACCTAATTAACTTACGTCTTTTAATATCACTTTAGGCTCAGTACTAATATCTTGCAAAAAACAGTAAAATATTACGCACAAGAATGTGAAATTAATTAGTGAAATTATTATGTTTATGCCTCTCCATTTAGCAACACATAACTGGGAAATATTTGAAAAATAATTACAATTTTACAGGAGAGGGCTAATCATTTTGACTTTAACTATATATATATATATATATATATATATATATATATATATATATATATATATATATATATATATTAACTATATATTCAAACATATGTTAAAATAAAATAATAATAATATAAAACAAAATTATATATATAATTTTTTTTAATAATTATAGTTTATATAAAAAAAATATAAATATATTTGAAAAAAATTCAATAACAAATTATATATATATATATATATATATATATATATATATATATATATATATATATATATATATATATATATATATATATATATATATATACATATATATATATATATATATATATATATATACATATATAGTTAAAGTCAAAATGATTAGTCAAAATAATTAAAATTACATTTTTTATTATTATTATTATTATTATTTTATTTTTACATATGTGTGATTTACTCCAAATTTTCATTTCTTGTATCTTTAAAAATATAATAATAATAATAATAATAATAATAATAATAATAATAATAATAATAATAATAATAATAATAATAATAATAATAATATAGTTGGTGAATTATAATGTGTAGAAACTATTGCTTAGTGAATGAGACCCAATGACTTTGACAACAATTAACAGCTGTTGCTTTTTCTCTTATTAACATGTAAGGCATTGCACTATTTATAGGAAAATTTGAAAACACCAGTTTAATTTTTCAAAATGTTTTTTTTATTGTTGTTACACAGCTTTAAATTTCTGTCTGGTCATTGTGAATCTATTTTTCAAAATGTGTCCTTTAATAAAAAATAAAATAAATAAATAAATAAAAATAAAAACAATAATAAATAATAATATA
Organism: Danio aesculapii; assembly: GCF_903798145.1. Classification (NCBI taxonomy): domain Eukaryota; kingdom Metazoa; phylum Chordata; class Actinopteri; order Cypriniformes; family Danionidae; genus Danio; species Danio aesculapii. The sequence goes on along the minus strand of NC_079437.1, from coordinate 56,033,956 downwards.
TTATCATTATTATTATTATTATTACTATTATTATTATTATTATTATTATTAAAATCATAAGTTATAAATTAAATTAAATATTAAATAAAATTTTCAGTCCTGTTATGATATTGTACGGTCAACAAACTATTTTGGAGACTTTGATATTTTCAAAAATATATAAATATAAAATACTCAATGTTTTATTAAACACATTGAAGTGACCTTGTACAAAGTCTTATTTTTTTATACAGGCATGTTAATATTTTGCACATCATTGTTTTGTAAATGATCTTTAAATACATTTTTTCAGTGTACAGTTCCATAAGCATTTAAAAAGTTAAGATAAACAAGATAAATATTCAAAGATAAATATAATTCAGATTATCTTTATCTGAATTAATGAAATGTATTATTTAAAGACATGTATAATATGACACGCATTCACGTTGCATAAAAATCCCAATGAATCATCAGCTTTTATAATGGAAAAGACAGCTATTTAACAGAAGAGCCGCTTAAGTTTCTGAGGTCGGAGGAAGACAGATAACCCTCATTCAGACCGTGATGAGGAAATGACACACAATTATCAGAGGTTTCACATGCTAATTTAATTTGAGGCAGCTGTTATAAATCCTCTCACGCTGCTGATGAAAGTATTGGAGTGCGGCTCTCATAATATGGCCCTGCAGAAACAACAGGTGTGCAAACAGATGCAGTGCAGGTCCTTCACAATAATGATGCAATAGGTATTAGTAGTAACCAGTTCTGTGATTTACTTTAGTTGTGATTGGTCTAGCTCTGCATCTTAGAGGAAGTTTACTGTGCTCATGTGGAGATCGCTAATAGATGAATCTGCTGAATTCTCATGCTACACTGAAAAAAAGATACTTTCAAACAACGTCATGTAAAATTACTGTAATTAGTTAGAAATAGTGTTTCCTCCAAATATAATTTAGCTTGGGGTTCAAACAATTATTTTAGTCTAAATCAACAATATTTATTGAGGTCAAGAAAATAAATTACATTCACACAAAGTAAAAATAGTGTTTACTATAGAGACCAGTAATATATATATATATATATATATATATATATATATATATATATATATAAATATATAGTTGAAGTCAGAATTATTAGCCCTCTTGTTAGTTTTTTCCCCCAATTTCTGTTTAACGGAGAGAAGATTTGTTTAACACATTTCTAAATATAATAGTTTTAATAACTCATCTCTAATAACTGATTTATTTTATCTTTGCCATGATGACAGTATATAATAT
>NC_079437.1:55845194-56025194 GCF_903798145.1 Danio aesculapii | reverse complement strand
CCAACACCTCCATATACATGTAGGAGACGGTTACGCCGGTTTCACAACGCATGAGCGGCGTGTGAGCAGCATGGCAAATTTTCCGGCGTGCATGTTCGCAACCGGTACTTACACCGGGAGCAGAGCAGCACGCCAGAGTCAAGCAGGAGCGGTGCGTGAGGCACATGGGTGTGTTTTTTTCTGCGCACGTGCTCAGTTTGCTTTTCGATTAAACTACATTGCTTTCACCAGCGTTGGTTAGGTTGCAAATATCGAATAACGTCTTTATTTCGGAATTACGACTCTTAATAAATAAACTTTGAATATGAAGTAAATCGTATCTCAAAGCATTTACTGGGGCACTGGCGATTTATACTGGGGCACGTGCCCCAGTATAAATAGTAAATGGGGTCTAGCGACGCCCCTGACACCCCAGATGAAGACCAAAAACACCAAAAAACAAAACAAAAGTTTCCACAGACACACACAAGCTAACAGCTTCATTCTGATAAAGCCAAACTCAGGTTGAATTATCAGTAAATGCTTGACAAAGGGAGCAGCCGTTGTGTCCCTGGCATCCCTTAGCATCCCACCAACACACCAGCCCTGGGATTTTACCATGGAAACGGTTGCTATGGTGACCTGACACCAGCATTGGGCTTCGGAGAGTCACGATCTGAAGCACATTCAGCATCCACAGGCTGATTGTGTGATTCAGGACTACTAAGCACTCCTCTGACGTGACAGTGAGTGTGTGTTTGAAGCAGAGGCACAGACACTCACCTCAAACTTCTGCCGCAGCTCCAGGTTTATGTCATTCTCCTCGGGGATGGGTACGTTGTAGTACTCACCCTCCTCCTGGTTCAGCATCTTATACCTGCCAGGCAATATCAGAGGATAACAGATACACCTGACATCACTAAACACCAAGTGTAGTCCATTATCATATTGCAGTTCCAAAAACATACATACTAGATAGTTTTCAAGACACTTCTATACAGCTTAAAGTGACATTTAAAGGCTTAATTAGGTTAATTAGGTTAACTAGGCAGATTAGGGTAATTAGGCAAGTTATTGTATAATGATGGTTTGTTCTGTAGACTATCGAAAAAATATATAGCTTAAAGGGGCTAATAATTTTGACCTTAAAATGGTTTTAAAAAAATTAAAAACTGCTTTTATTCTACCCAAAATAAAACAAATAAGACTTTCTCCAGAAGAAAAAATATTATCAGACATACTGTGAAAATTTCCCTGCTCTGTTTAATATAATTTGGGAAATATTTAAAAAAGAAAACAAAAGTCAAAGGGGGGCTAATAATTCTGACTTCAACTGTATATATGGTACAATTTACCATTGTGTTACTGTTGCAACAGTATGTATACAATGTGTTTATACAACATACTTTTTATTACCTCTTTCCCTGCCATCAGCAAAATAACGCTTCCTTGCCATTGACAAATTTTGATGGCAATCCTTGTTTTAGGTATATTACGGTAAGGGAAGCCCTAGCGCATGTCCTGAATGAGTTACAGGACTTCTGGGTTTCGTTGATTGAAATATAAGATGATAAGAAAACATGTACACCTAAAAAGTGTTGTGGCTTGCCACAATGAAATGAACAGCCCCTATTGATCCGTGTGTGTCTGGGTATTCTATATGTGTGTTTCTGTATACTATCTATGCCAAAACTTATGCAATTTTCACGGTAATAATGAAGATTATTATATACTAAACCTATATAAAGACATTTAATTGGGTGAGTGGAGGGCCCTAAGAATCTGCCATTTACTAAACCTATATGAAGACATTTAATTGGGTGAGTGGAGGGCCCTACGAATCTGCCATCATATATATTTGAAAACAGGTGATAGGTTAAGGCAAAGGGGTCATAAAAGAGCATGAGAGAGGACTTGGGGATGCATTGACAACCATCTGTGTCAGAAAGGCATGAAATGTATAAAACATATGTTGAAGCGGTTATGTATATTTGAAGACACATACTGTATGGGAGAGAAGAGTCCAGTTTAGATGTTTGAAACATAGATACTTGTCATGATTACCAAATGTGAACTGTATGTGGAAAAACAGTGATGATTATATTAGAGCTGTACATTATAAGGGCCAACAAGAAGTGGGGTCTTAAAATAGAGGTAGTAAAGGTGTAGGACCTGGGAGAGGCCTGTTGAACCAGTAAACAGCTGTGAAAACACAAAGGTGGGAGGAAGCAATGATAAAGGGGATAGCAAATTTGAGGGACATTGGATTGTCCTGGAGTGAGACTAGAGATGGGTCTGCTTATGGACGTCTCTGATTTTTTGGGAAATATTCCAATAAAGTATATTCTTCTGATATTCATAACCCCAGTCTGAGTTTGATTCATTAAGCGAAAAGCCAGAAACCACATAAAAAACTGTGAATTTCGGTCTCTTTTTAAAGTATTTTTTTAACTACTAATGCCTTAAAATGTAACTAAGTAACACATTTAGCTACTATTTAAAAAAAATGACATTAGATTGCATTTAACTTTTTCCTAACACTAATATTAGTTGGGTAAGGCTACATAAAGCGTGATTACTCAGTTAAGCTGATTTCACTATATTTATTATAGAATAGTCTAACCGTGGGTTAGCTTGCACGTGTGGGCATAGTTTGACGTCTTTACCTTAATCTTTAAACATTTATATTACTTTAAATAAAACGGAAAGAAATAAGGAGAATAAAATATGATTTAAAGCACTTGTTTGGAGCTGAAGCCATAATAAACACAGTACTGTAAGAATGTGAAATGGCAAAGCCGAAAATCTATGGTTAAAGTGCCACGCAGCGACCAAAAGTTGCTGGCGCACGTAGGTACCTCCGCAGCGGCGTCAAGAAAGGTTTTGAAGTAGTGACATCTGTATATCTTGAAAATGCACTACTTTGAAACATTTTTTTGCTTTTTTGTGAAATCTACCTGCATTTAAAAAGTGATAAAACTTTAACATATGAACATACACCTATCAGCCACTTTATTAGGTACACCTGTCCAACTGCTCACTATTGCAAGTTTCTAATCAGCCAATCACATGGCAGCAACTCAATGCATTTAGGCATGTAGACATGGTCAAGACAACCTACTGCAGTTTAAACCGAGCATCAGAATGAGGAAGAAAGGTGATTTAAGTGATTTAACGTGGTTGTTGGTGCCAGACGGGCTGGTTTTAGTACTTTAGAAACTGCTGATCTACTGGGATTTTCACACACAAACATCTCAAGGGTTTACAAAGAATGGTCCGAAAAAGAGAAAATATACAGTGAGCGGCAGTTCTGTGGGCGCAAATGCCTTGTTGATGCCAGAGGTCAGAGGAGAATGGCAGAAGTATACAGAAGAGCTTCTCTGAACGAACAACACTTTTGAACCACTCCTGTCAGCTAAGAACAGGAAACTGAGGCTACAATTTACACAGGCTCACCAAAATTGGACAATAGAAGATTGGAGAAACGTTGCCTGGTCTGATGAGTCTCGATTTCTGCTGCGACATTCAACTGGCAGGGTCAGAATTTAGCATCAAGAACAGGAAAGCATGAATTCATCCTGCCTTGTATCAACGGTTCAGGCTGGTGGTGGTGGTATAGTGTGGGGGATATTTTCTTGGCACACTTTGGGCCCATTAGTACTAGTTGAGCATCATGTCAACGCCACAGCCTACCTGAGTATTGTTGCTGACCATGCACATCCCTTTATGACCACATTGTACCCATCTTCTGATGGCTACTTTCAGCAGGATAACGCACCATGTCATAAAGCTTAAATCATCTCAGACTGGTTTCTTGAACATGACAATGAGTTCACTGTACTCAAATGGCCTCCACAGTTAGCCGAACTCAATCCAATAGAGCACGTTTGGGATGTGGTGGAACAGGAGATTCACATCATGGATGTGCAGCCGGCAAATCTACAGCAACTGCGTGATGCTATCATGTCAATATGGACCAAAATCTCTGAGGAATATTTCCAGAACCTTGCTGAATCTATGCCACGAAGAATTAAAGCATTGTCTGACGGCAAAAGAGAGCCCAACACTATATTGTACCTAACAAAGTGGCCAGTGAGTGTATAAACATGCTTTTTTTGTTTAAAAGCAGAGGCTTGGTTCTTTATTTTGATGTATAATATGGTTGTATATTCTAAGTGGACTGGCCTGTCAAATTAAGGAGAAAATCGTCAAAACTTTGAGCAGTGTGTGTGTGTATGTGACCTGGTAAATAAATGTAGCATTTTGATTTTGGTTGTGTTTGGACAAGGAAAGCAAGTCACTTCCTGTTAGATTTTTTGTTTGTTTTAGGTAGAGAATTGTGTGCAGTGTTTAAAAAAAAAAAGTATTTTATGCAATGTTTCAGAAATCGTGTGTAAGCAGTTGGAAAAAGCTGTAATTCAAGGGCTGTTTAGTTCCATCTTGTGTAAAAACGTAAGTGTTTTAAGGCAACAGCTTCCAAAGCAACTTTCTAGCAAAGTTATGCTTTAAAAACAAACAAAGATTTATTTAATATTTTTATTCATGATTATGATTTATTTGAGGTTGCACGATGGCTCAGTGGTTAACACTGTCACCTCACAGCAAGAAGGTTGCTGGTTTGAATCCCGGCTGGGAGAGTTGGCATTTCTGTGTGGAGTTAGCATGTTCTACCCGTTTTCGTGTTCCATTGGTCCCCCACAGTCCAAAGACATGCGGTATAAGTGAATTGAATATATGAAATGGGCCGTAGTGTATCTGTGTGGATGAGCATGTGTCTGTGTACTGGGTTGCAGCTGGAAGGGCATCTGCTTCGTAAAACATATGCCAGATAGTTGGCAGTTCATTCTGCTGTGGCGACCTCTGAAATAGAGACTAAGCCAAAGGAAAATCAATGAATAGATGTTTTATTTGATATTCTAATTAGGCACATATGTTGAAATTGGGGCGACGCAGTGGCGCAGTAGGAAGTGCTGTCGCCTCACAACAAGAAGGTCGCTGGATCGAGCCTCGGCTGGGTCAGTTGGCGTTTCTGTGTGCTCCGGTTTCCCCCACATTCCAAAGACATGTGGTACAGGTGAATTGGGTAGGCTAAATTGTCCATAGTGTATGAGTGTGATTGAGCGTGTGTGGATGTTTCCCAGAGATGGGTTGCGGCTGGAGGGGCATCCGCTGCATAAAAACGTGCTGGAAAAGTTGGCGGTTCAATCCGCTGTGGCGACCCCAGATTAATAAAGGCACTAAGCCGAAAAGAAAATGAATGACTGGATGACTGTTGAAATTGCAACTATGGATGGAAACATTTCTAATCATTTCTTTTGAAATATATGGTGCTGAAAAGACGTGGACACTGTTTTTTTTACCTTAGTACTTGTGCATTACTTTGTTGACACAAAAATGTATTGAAGAAAAGTATTCAAAACTAAATCATGCAATGCAATTTACTAAGGTTTTTATTGGTATTTGGCACCATAAATACCCCTGGACAACATAAGCCAAAGCAATATCCATTAAAATGCTTGACTGTAGACTCTGAATGGAGGACTGCCAGCACACGCTGTCATCTGTTGTTTTTATGGCTTTAGTAACAGACACTGAACTTCCTGTTGTCATAAACATGACATCATAAAGCTGAGGTAATGGATCTGGTCTTTGTGAGTTTGTGTGTGTACGTTTTCCTGTTGTTGTGGGAACCAAACAACAAGTATAGCAATACCAGTAAATTTGGACCTAGTAAGGGTATTTTTTAGTCCCCATCAGGACAATGGTTTATAAATCACTAAGAATTAAGTATTTTAAACTGTAAAATGCTGATTATTTCCTGTGAGGGTTGAGTTTAGACAGAATATATAGTCTGTACAGTATAAACATCATTACGTCTGTATATATATGTGTGTGTTTGTGTGTGTGTGTTTGTCTATGTGTGCATGTTTCTCTCTCTTTCTCTCTGGAGACTTGCAGTGAAGAATTTTATATGGAGCTGTGGCGATTAATGCTTTTATTTCTGTGATTAATTCAAGTATCAGGGCTGCACAATATATAATTTCAGCATCCTTATCACAATGTGATCATTCGCAATAGTCACATCGGGACTATCCACAATGTTGACTCTGGATTATAATTGCAATATATAATTTCTGAAATATAATATGTCATTTAGCAAGTGTTTTTGAGGCCTGTGACTGTGTGAGGGTTTTAAAAGCATTCAGGCAGAAGAAATTGTACCACTTGTGACTTTGTACATTATAAATTTGTACATTTGTAACATATTTATTTAACTGTTTATAAAACGAAGACTATGCAGTATTATTTTATATTCGCTAATTCAATTACTGCATCCTTGAATACAGTTTGATTCTTTGAAAAACAAAAAACTCTGTTTGTTTAATTAGTATGTTTTTCTTTATGAATTCATCTGTGCTTGTAGATTGTTTCTTATATTTTATGCTTATAGACTCAGTCTGAATCTTCCCAATCAATCTAACAATGATCAATTTTTTTAAATTGTTATATAATACATCTAATGAAATTCATATCACAATATATACCACACAATAAAAAAAAACACTATGTTAGATTTTTCCAATATCATGCAGCCCTATCAGGTATCAATAATAACTGTGTGTTTTGTGGCCTTAGAAAAACTGCTTCACTCTGTAACACTTAAACTAAGTTTTATCTTGAGTCAATTGTTTTTCTAGTTTGGTGAAAAGTTTACGCATGATGTATTTACTTTCGGAGCAGGATAGAGTCCAAAGTAAAAGGTAAAACGGCAATTTATTCACTTCTGGAGTGGTTAAGCAAAACAGTGCTACTTATTTGAGCAGGAAGAATAAATGGAGAACAGATCTGGTCAGGAAGTTACATGTGTGTTTGTTTAAAGCTTATGTGATGTCTACAATTGATATTGATTTTAAGCAGGACATTGATATATAAGTTGATATATAATATATAATAATACTATATAGTATATCAGTTGATGAATGATTTGTTTTGTTAGATTTATAATAATTTATGTTGTGATGGAAGGGGACTTATCCTTTTATACACTGTGTAGTCTAAGGTTTACAAACTGATTGGATTTGTTTATATATATATATATATGCGATGGGGGAAATACGTATTGAACACATCACCATTTTTGTAAGAAAACATATTTCTAAAGGTGCTGTTGACTTGAAATTTTCACCAGATGTTGATAACAACCATAAATATCCATATATGCAAAGAAAACAAATCTAATTAGTTTACAAATTAAGTTATGTGTAATAAAATAAAATGAGGCAGGGAAAAAGTATTAAACACATGAAGAAAGGGAGGTGTAGAAAAGCAGTGAAAGTCCAGACAGCAGCTGAAATCTCTCAGTAGTTCTTCAGCAATCCTCTGCCCTTTGTCAGTGTAAATTAATATTAGCTGCTTCAGTCCAACATTTGTATTATGAGGATGATGAAGATGAAACCATGGTGGACATTTCAGCAAGACAAATCCAAAACACAGCCAAGGAAACTATCCAATGGTTTCAGAGAAAGAAAATCAAGCTGTAGAATCACCTGACTCAAATTTAATTTACACTGACGAAGGGTGAAAATCTTTCATCCTGTGAAAATTTTAAGGCAACGGCACCTTTAGAAATATGTCTTCTGAGAAAAATGGTGACGTGTTCAATACTTATTTACCCCATTGTATATATATCCTCTGTCTACCTCTCAAACAGTCATTGATTAACTAACTTTTGTCTCATTTTCTGTGACAAATAAGTTTATCTGTATAATAAACTTATTATTCACAATAATTATTGTATCAAAGCAGCTTTACAAAAGGTGCACATTATTGCATTACAATCACAATCAGAAAAGTTAAGGTTATTAGTTATCATAACTTTATTATTTACTAATAACTAGTACTAATTACTAATAGCTTTTAACAGTTAACGTTATCATATATAAACATAGTTAACCTCAGTTATATAGTATATAGGTGATGTCTATGTGTACATGTTTAATAAAGTGGAAGTTTACAATACAATATATTATATATTATATTATAATATTTTATAATTACATAATGAATAATGAATGAATTATAATGAATTATAATGATAATTGATTTGACAAAATAAAAAATATATAGTTTTTTAACATATAGTTATATTTTTTATAGTGAAAGGAATGTGGAAAGAGCAGTCATGTGTTTGCGATGTCTGTGTGTGTGTGTGTTTGACTCACCAGCCGGACACAGGAGCTTTAATCAGCTCAGACACACCGAAGGACATGGAGCCCATGAAGTCATTTCGGGTGGTTCTGTCCCAATCCCACACCTCCACTGACAGACGTCGCTCCTTATCAGATGCCTTTAACTTACTGCACACAAATTCACATGACAAAACCAATCAATGAAGCCTCCAGTGTGTTTTTGTGTGTGTGTACTTGTTTATCTGATTTATGAGGACACATAAGTGTAAAATGATATGGGTATGACCTAGTAGTACTGTATTCAGGTGGTTTATGAGGACATGTAAGTTCTTGTTAGTCACAATGCTTAAAAATCATACTAACTGGGATGTTTTGGTCGGGATTAGGGGTTAAGGTATGTTTTGATGCTGGTATGCTGATCTCAATGCTGGTATTGCTGGTTTCAATGCTGGTGTTGCTGGTTTCTCTGATAGTCTCAATGTCGGTCTTGTTGGTTTCATAGCTGATCTTGCTGGTAACAATGCTCAAGAGACCAATAAACCATCATACCAGCATCAAAACACACCTTTATCAGCATATAATAAGCAGTTTTTACAGTATAAAATACATTATGCTTATGGAGAGTCCTCATAAACCATATACAAGTATATGTTTAGCTCTGAGAGACTCACAAGATGAAGGACTCGTTCCAGGTGGGGTTGAGTGAGGAGCGGATGGTGCGGGTCTTCTGTTTGGTCTCATTCTTGGGGTCTGGGATGAGTTTGAGCTTCACATACGGGTCTGAAAGGCCATTGGGGTCCATGGGAATCAGATTTCTGGCCTCACCCACTGATGAATGAGAAAAAGAAAACAAATCAAAACATAAACTAAAGCCATCTGTAAAGTAAGCGAGAGAAAACAACTAGTTTCAATTCAAGGATCCAAAGAATCGTCAACGCGTATTATGCAAAAATCACTGAAAATATGCACCGGACAATTTATTAAATCAAATAAAAATTCTTCAAATGTGTAAACACGAATTCCCATGTTAATTTATCAAAATTTTGCTGCAGTAAAATAATCAAACGAACGAACAAATTTCAGTGCTAACTTTGGAAAATACAATAAAAATAGTGAAGGAAATCTGACAAATGAAGCTCATTCATAACCTTAGACTGTGTACGCATAACCCTCATGGAGAACTACAGGCAAATGCATTTCCAAAAGCATTGTTTAGTAAGACGTTATAACCATGTGGCCTTTTGCTGTCCTAATACCCATGTCATAAGCCACCAAACTGTAAACACTCCTCTATATAGTTCATATTTCAAGTAATCGTTTGTTAAGTTCTTTACCAATATCTTTGTTTATAAAATTTCTTTGTGTATATAATACCTGACCTTCATTTGCCAAAAACCGAACGACATGAACTGACATTAATGACCACAAGAGGGAGACGTGTCTCTATCAAAGGAACGTCAGGAAGCAGAACTGACTTTCTTTACTTCTGAATGTGGGGAAAACATTGCTAGAATCTCTTCAGAAGCTATAACGGACAGCAAACTCGTCGCAGAAGTCTGGCAGTGATAGTAATAGTGCCATTAACTTGACTCTCCGCATCGCCTACACTCGGTCACTGACAAAGAGACGTCAACAAGAATCAAGGCTTCTTCTGTGGCTGTTGCTTAGATACGACATCTATCCGCGTGTTTTTTTCCCGCTCTTCGGGAGAATTCAGATCATTCCACATCAATTTCCCTTCTCTAAACACAGCAATTATAACAGTCTTTTGGAAATTACATTTATACCAAAAAGTTATAAAGAGGAAAAACTGTAGTATTGACACAGTCTTATTATGATAGATTAACTATTAAAATTAATTTAACCGTTTTTGTCAATATATAGCACAGTCAGGGTAAAGATTTAACATAAATACCAAGTGTGTAATCTTCAGTGTTGGGGACGTTTCTTTGGAAATGTAATATATTACAGATTACAAATTACCCTATTTAAAATGTAATGTTGTGTACCTTTTCAAATACTTTACAAAAGTAAAGTAACTGATTACTTTTAAGTTTCTAATGGATATTTTCAATTAAATAATTTGAGCATTTATACTACGCAGATGTGACCTTACAGTAGCTCTGTTTACTGTTGGAAATAGTTCATCACTTGGATTAAGATTATGTGAAGTTTTACAAACTAATTTCGAGAGGAGCACGTGATATGATTGACTGCATCTGGCCAATCATCTACAGGCATTAGTTAGCCAATCAGATTGATCCAACTCACTATAAGTAGCCTTGCTAGAACTACTTCCTTATCTTCGTTCTTCAGAAGAAACCCCCCATCCACCCCTTCTCCTCCTTTCCTCCTTTACCACGGGTGAGCTCTCTAGAACCACCTGATCTCGTACTCCCCTCACATGCTCTATGGACCACGCGGGAGCCCTGGGCTTTCTCCGAGCTCAGGGTTCTCTCCCGGGATAGCATGCCAAACCTGCAAACAGTTGTCAAACAATATCTAAGTGTGAACTCTTGAAATTAATTTAATTTTAAAGTACAGCCACCACAAAACCAGACCCAAAAAATTGTTTACTGTTGTTACAAAATTAAATTTTAAATATTGTATATTTACAACTCTTTATTAATAAAGTACACTAAATGAAGTATCATTAGTAACTATCATGAACTAATAGTAATTACCATAGTATACTTTAGCCTTTACTACAGTAAACTATAGACCTCCTCTCCCACAGTCATCTTTCCATCATGCAAATTTCTCATGTTAGCCTAATTTGTTGGCGACGTCACCGACCAGAGCGAAAGGTGACAGTAACGCGCCAAAAAGTTTGTCGTCAACTACTAATGACTAATAAAATAGCTTTGCTACTGAAAAGCTATTAGATTTATAAAGTAGCGACTCTGCCGCCATGCTAATGAGAAATGTAGTTAAGCTAGTAGCGTCACTACTTGTAGCGACGCTACTTCCCAACACTGTTAATGTGCATAAGGAGTCTGTTGCCCTAAATTTCACAAATCGATAACTTTGTGAGTCATAATATATCGTTCGTAATGAAAGGGTCTGTTTTTATTTCTGTACACTCTAGGTTACATACCTGCAGATGCTTTCTCAGGTTCGACATTGAAGTCTTTGGTGTCGAAAGTATTGTAACAGCTGGCAAACAAATTTTGCACTGAACTGTTATATGTGTGCCCTTCTCAGATTTCAGGGTGAAATTATTTGAAAATTTCCAGCAATGAAATGCATTTTTAACACTCGCCATGGTGGTAGCTCTCAGATTGGTTGTAGTAGCCTGATGCTTTCAGCGTCAAGTGTGCGGCAAATTCAAACTGGAAAGCCAATTAAAAGCATCAGAATAGCACCGCTTTAATAAATGGCCTTAGCAGAAGGCATCATTCATATCAAAAACAGACAAATCCCAGATCTTTAAGTAAATTTTTTTAGATGTAACTCCATTTGTAATCTTTAACATTTTCATTAGTAACTGTAATATATTTACACTTTTTTTTCTCAGCAACTGTAACGAATTACAGTTACATTTGTTTTGTAATTAAATTATGTAACGCCGTTACATGTAACTAGTTACTCCCCAATACTGTCAATCTTTGATGTGATTCTTCAAATCATGTGGCATGTTGAGACAGGTTTAGTTTACTAAACAAACACTCTTCAGTTCTCATCTGATAGACAAAAAACAACAATTAAAAAGGGTCTAGACTCAAAAAATGATGCTTGCTGTTTGTTCAAACTACTTATTTAAATGAGCTGAAACAACACAATTCTTGTGATTTTTTTTGGGGGGGACAACTTAATTGTTTTATGTTCAATCCACTTAAATTTGTAAAAACTGAATAGGTAACTTAAGTCCCTCATGTTGTCCAACACAAATTGATTGTGTGGAATCCAGCACCCATCTGACAAATTCATAGCAACCACCAAAAAGGTAAGTGACTTATTCTATATGCAGTTTTTATTAATTTTCCTTAAACTATAGCCTAAATGTAAACAGAAAGCAATATTAAAGTAAAAGGATGCAAACTGCTTAAATGTGATAAGCGACATTTGATTGTGTTACTAATTGATGTTTGCTAAACTTTTTAAGCCACCAACATCATTTAAGCCTCCATCATTTTGTGCTTTAGCTCAAGATGATGCTAAACTCAAACCAAATACAACATGGCATGTCTAAAACACAATTGTAGGCATTTTAATCATATTATTGCTCTTAAAAACATATGAGAAATTCACTGAAATATCACAATAACAGAGTTAACAAATACTTTACTACTACCTATACATGTTGCACATATTAATGCGAGAAGATTAATGGCATGGCTCAATGCAAGAGTTTCCCGCCAGAGGACGTGACATCACTTGGAGCAAGTCACATGCTTTTTCTATGAGTGTTTTTATTTCATTTTTATAATCAATGAAAAAGTTGACCAAAATGTAGGGACAGACACAAAAAGTATTTTTTTAATACTAAAATTACAAATAATACAGAAAATAGATGTTCTGTGTAAATGCTTAGTTAACTCATTCAGTCATTGGTTCATTCGTTCGTTCGCTCGTTCATTTGTTCGTTCATTCATTCTTTCGTCCATTCCTTCAATCGTTTATTCATTCATTCATTTTCCTTCGGCTTAGTCCATTTATTCATCAGGGGTCACCACAGCAGAATGAACCGCCTATTTAACTCGGCAAGCAAAAAAGATGAAAATTACACTTAATTACTTAATAATTAAATATTTGAACATGCATGCATGATTCAGAAAGTGGAGACAGTCAAAAATACATATAATTGGAAACTTAATATTTAATATTTTCATTTTTCATTGCATTTCATATTTATTAAGTTCATATTTTCAAGACAAAATGTCTCTTAATACACACACACAACCTGTATTTTTAGAGATAACTTGTAATTTGTGTTAGTGATCAAAAAAGTTTGACTAAATTTTTGAAAAAAATAATAGATGGTTTATCTTGAAGCAATACTAGACTGTAAAAAGTACTGGAAAATTTACAGTAACTTAGAGAAAATGAATAACTACAATCATGCTGTATTGTTACAATACAATTGTAATTATTAATTTACAGTGCGCTAGTAAATTTACAGACATACTGGCAACCAAAATGTTACAAATGTTAGCAATTTTTTACAGTGTAAAATCACCCCCATACTGTAGCAACAGGCAAAAAAGCATAAATATAAATATACATATGCAAACTGTTCCTTCATCGTCCAACTGATTTGGATGTAAATACCAACACAATCTCACAGCAATTCGTAACTTTTTGATTTAGTGGCTAATTCGTATGAATTCATACGATCTAATTCGTACAATTTAGTACGATTTGCTCATCCGCCAATGACGGTTGGGTTTAGGGGTGGGGTTAGGTGCCACACCTCTTTTTTTAAATCGTACAATTTTGTACGACTGAACTCGTATAAATTCGTACGAATTAGCCACTAAACTGACATAACGTAAAATACTTACGTTTTCTCGTGAGATCAGGCTGTAAATCCCCTTAAATTAAAGCTGACAGTCTGCAGTTAAAGTGCATCTTGATCGTTTTCAATCGATTGTGTTGGTGTAAAGAGCCCAAAATTTTTGAATTCTGTCGATGTCCAAATATTTATAGACCTAACTATATATGCTGAAATCAACTGAAATCCCTATTTTTAAATGAAATCTAATTTTACAGTTTTACAGTTACATACCAACATTTAAACTGCAATTAAGACATAGATAAAAGGATTCATACGTCTATGAATATGTCATATATTGAATTATCAGTAAGATTTCGTGACTAGATTCCAATCCTTAACATTAGTTAATGTAGAAATTGAACAGAATATGGGCGACGCAGTGGCGCAGTAGGTAGTGCTGTCGCCTCACAGCAAGAAGGTCGCTAGTTCGAGCCTCGGCTGGGTCAGTTGGCGTTTCTGTGTGGAGTTTGCATTTTCTCCTGTACATGCGGTACAGGTGAATTGGGTAGGCTAAATTGCCGGTAGTGTATGTGTGTGGATGTGTCCCAAGGATGGGTTGCGGCTGGAAGGACATCCATTGCGCAAAACGAGCTGGGTAAGTTGTTGGTTCATTCCACTGTGGCGACCCCGGATTAATAAAGGGACTAACCCGAAAAGAAAATGAAAGAAATGAACAGAATATTAAGTTGTATTGATTCTTTCCTCATACATTAGGTTCATTCAAGTTCAGCACTAGAAGTGTTCAGTTAGTAGTAAAGAGGAAGAGTTGATGGTTCAGTTGTTATTTAATCTGAGGGGAAAATCCTGATCTGTCACGTGACATTTATTGCTTTAATTTTGGGATGAAGTTCTCAGAACATGACCTTAAGTTTAACTTTCACTATTAACAAACATTTAACTATCATTTTTACATCAGTAAACTCCTAATTTGCTGCTTATTAATAGATAATAGCAAAGATAGGATTAGGGAAGTAATATATTGTAGCATGTTACAAAAGGTTTAAGACAGTTCTGTGTTCATTTTGGGGTGAATTTGTATTTGCAATGCGGGGTTGTAAGGGATTAGATTTTGGGGAAAAAGCGAGTCTGCGCACTCGAGAGGGAGGGAGGGGTTTTCCCATTGGATGAGACCGGTATGCTAATTTTGTGTGAGTGACTGTGTGGGTTTCCGAGCGAACACATTGATTGATGACATTGATGTCTGAACGTGCAAAAGTTGATTAAAAAGACGAGTTGAACTGTTAAATGCTTCCTGGCTTTTTCGGTTTGTTACAGTATTAAGAGTAGGAACTTTACCAATAAGCAGCCAATATCTTAATCAGTGCTGAACTGATTACATAAAAATCTAATCGACTACTAATAACCTAATTTAAATTGCATTTTAATTTCTTTTCTAATTACTTTGCTTGAAAAGGAATTTAATTACCTGACTAGGGCGACATGAGGACTCAGTGGTTAGCACTGTCCAGCCTGATCTCACGAGAAAACGTAAGTATTTTACGTTTTGACAGTTTAGTGGCTAATTCGTACGAATTCGTACGAGTTCAGTCGTACGAAATTGTACGATTTTAAAAAGGAGGTGTGGCACCTAACCCCACCCCTAAACCCAACCGTCATTGGCGGATGAGCAAATCGTACTAGATTGTACGAATTAGATTGTACGAATTCGTACGAATTAGACACTAAATCAAAAAGTTACGAATTGCCGTGAGATTGTGTTGCACTGTCGCCTCACAGCAAGAAGGTTGCTGGCTTGAGTCCAGATTCAACTAAAAAAAATGAAGAGAGTGAGAATTGTTTTACATCTTTCTTTCCTAATATTGTTATTTATCTAGTCAGTATTACTAAAATCTGTTCAGTTGTGCCAAAGGCCACAGCTGGTATTTTGCATCAGCTCAGGAATGTTTAGATGATATATATATATTTCAATCTACAGCTGTTACAACTTTTAGAGATTTACAAAATACATCATAATTCATTGCTATGTTATGACCGTGTCCATTATACATCACAATGTTTTATCGCATAGGCCATATTATGTCATCATACAGTACACTTCAGCAAAGCAGATCTCACTCACTCATTCCTGAAATGTAATCTTCAAAGGCTATTTTTACACAACGGTTTTCCATGGATGTTCAAATCGCACGAATAGCCTGAGAAATTCAGATGCGCTCTTACATAACGGCCAAATGTCCAGTCCACGGCATGCTGGGTAATCTGATAATGCAGTCAAATGAGCTTGTTTCTTCCCATTGTTTATCCACAAAACACCAAGGGTCAGCCAAGATCCCTCCGTCTGACTTCTGCCCAGAATAAACAAACTCGCATGCAATAACAGCAATGAATCTCCATCAAAACACTCAATCGCAGCTATCTGAGCCTACATGCATTCGATCCTTCGCATTGAAGAACATTCCAGATGTTTGATGTTATATCGGTCTTTAAGCTTCAATCACACTTGGGTATTTTCCATAATATCAATACACACAGGTTTGAAATCAGTGCACGGTATTATTAAAGCAAACACGGTCTAATTTCAGTGTGACTGTCACTGATGATTTACAGTATTCTTGCCAATTTTAGGCTCCATCTACATGGCAATGGATTTATGTCAATCTGCAAAAGTTTAATATTGTTTCAGCTTTTTATCCACGGAACAAAAGATTGTCAGTGTCACTGCAAAAAATGCTTTTCTTACTTAGTTTTTGTCTTGTTTCCAGTCCAAATATCTAAAAGTTATAAAATCAAGAAGCATTTTTATATTAAAAACATATTCACAAAAATTAAGTGAGTTTTTCCTTAAAATAAGCAAAATAATTGGCCAATGGTGTAAGTAATATAATCTTATTTTAAAGCGAAAACAAGATCCTCTTGTAGCTAGCAGTTGTCCTCGGTATGCTACTACACTGCAAAAAAAGCTTTTCTTACTTAGATTATTTGTCTTGTTTCTAATCCAAATATGTAAACATTCTTAAATCAAGAAGCATTTTCTAGGCAAGCAAAACACATTGTCTTGTTTTCAGAAATAATATGCCAAAATGAAGTGAGTTTTTCCTTAAAACAAGCAAAATAATCTGCCAATGGGTTAAGCAAAATAATCTTGCTTTTCCTTTTGACATAAGATTATTTTGCTTACCCCATTGGCAGATTATTTTGCTTGTTTTAAATAAAAACTCACTTAATTTTGACATATTTTTCTTAAAACAAGACAATATGTTTTGCTTGTCTAGAAAATTCCTCTTGATTTAATTTTTTTTAGATATGTGGACTAGAAACAAGACATAAATCTAAGCAAGAAAATATTTTTTTACAGTGTGGCGCATCTGACCAGTGAATCCAGCTTGTGTAATAAATCTAATCAAACAGTACATTTAGAGATCGCAGTCAGTGTAGTAAAATAAAAACAACACAAATAATTTTTCCCACAAATAATTTTTTGGGGGAGTTTTCCGGGAGAAGTACCAAAATGGGAGGGTGGTTGGACATGGGTCTGAAATACGGGAGACTCCCGGGAAAAAGGGGAGTGTTGGCAGGTATGGTCTAACTGTCGAATGTTAACAGACATCAAATATAAAGCACTTTTTTTGCAGTACATGCACAAGTTCACCCTTCCATTTGGTATAGCCCAAATATGTAAACATTCTTAAATCAAGAAACATTTTCTAGGCAAGCAAAACATATTGTCTTGTTTTCAGAAATAATATGCCAAAATGAAGTGAGTTTTTCCTTAAAACAAGAAAAATAATCTGCCAATGGGTTAAGCAAAATAATCTTGTTTTTCCTTTTTACATAAGATTATTTTGCTTACCCCATTGGCAGATTATTTTGCTTGTTTCAAATAAAAACTCACTTAATTTTGGCATATTTTTTCTTAAAACAAGACAATATGTTTTGCTTGTCTAGAAAATTCCTCTTGATTTAATTTTTTTTTAGATATTTGGACTAGAAACAAGACAAATAAATCTAAGCAAGAAAGTAATTTTTACAGTGTAGTGCATCTGACCAGTGAATCCAGCTTGTGTAATAAAGCTAATCAAACTGTACATTTAGAGATCGCAGTCAGTGTAGGAAAATAACACAATAATTTTTCCCTCAAATAATTTTTTGGGAGTTACTATTTATTTGGAGTTTTCCGGGAGAATTACCAAAATGGGAGGGTGGTTGGACATGGGTCTGAAATACGGGAGACTCCCGGGAAAAACTGTAATGTTTGCAAGTATGGTCTAACTGGTGAATGTAAACAGACATCAAATATAAAGCACTTTTTTTAGCAGTACATGCACAAGTTCACCCTTCCATTTGGTACAGCACACAGTATGTATGGCTCATTTATGCCCCACATGCCCAGCAGGTCTGGCATCATGACCCATGAACCAGCAGCACGTCACAGGAAAGGCCTGATCTAATATCTGGCAGCGAGAACAAAACGAGGCACATAAAACCACACTAAAGTGAGTGAATCCCAACTGGCAGCAAAAAAAAAATAATATATATATATATATATATATATATATATATATATATATATATATACACAGTATAACCCACAGCCATCGCTTTCAATAATAACCAAGACATTTCCATTCTCGGTGTGGACTTGTGGGCAGTTTCTACAGTTTCCAGAATCCAGAGAGACTGACGCTCCTCAGGCAAGACCCGCAGTAGGACTTACAACAACACATGAGCCCTGCGTTACGAATGAGCTCCATGAGGGAAGTGCTGATAAAGACCACCAACACACTAAGCTGAAGCCAGCAGCGGAGGTTACATAATAAAAACCCTCAATAAAGACAAACAGACTCCAGAAGTTGAGGCCCACGGAGCGCTTTCACCACCACAACAGAAGCCGAATGAAACAGTGACACAAACCGAACATGTAAGCTCTATGACTTTTAAATGAAAAGCAAATGGTGCTGATTGAGCATAGCTGTCATGCTCCTGTTTATCAATAAATGATAAAGACGTTTCTGAGGAAGGATGGTTTATTTATGAAATTAAAATCGCTTTGAAAGCGACCAGAGATGTATTACACTGCAAAAAATGCTTTTCTTAATGCTTTTTTTGGTCTTGTTTCTAATCTGAATATCTAAATAGTCTTAAATCATTCGTTCATTCATTTTCTTTTCAACTTAGTCCCTTTATTAATGCGGGGTCGCCACAGCGGAATGAACCGCCAACTTATCCAGCACAAGTTTTACACAGCGGATGCCCTTCCAGCTGCATCCCCTCTCTGGGAAACATCCATACACGCTCATTCACTACGGACAATTTAGCCTACCCATTCACCTGGACCACATGTCATTGGACTGTTGGGAAAACCGGAACACCTGGAGGAAACCCACACAACTGCAAGGAGAACATGCAAACTCCACACAGAAACGCCAACTATTATTTTGCTTACTCCACTGGCAGATTATTTAGCTTGTTTTAAGAAAAAATACGATTTTTTTTTACATTATTTCTCAAAACAAGTCAATATTTTTACTTGTCTAGAAAATGCTTTTTGATTTAAGAATTTGTAGATATTTGGACTAGAAACAAGACAGAACCTCTAGGTAAGAAAAGCATTTTTTCCAGTGTAGTAGGGATGCATTATAGCATTGTTTTTTCAGAAAACTCACAATTTTATGAATATTCTGAAAGCAATCTGAGCAGTACAGCCAAACTAACTTCCTTATTTCTAAAACACAGCCTTACAAGGTAACAAAATATCGAATAAAAGATTAAAGACAAACCTAAAAAAACATATATTTTTAATTAAATTAATAATAAAAGAGCAAATATCCACATTAAAAATAGGTGTAATACACAAACAAAACAAACAGTGGTTTGTTTTTCAGATACAGTAGGTGTGTTTAGCAGTACTGTAGCATTTAAAAAAACTGAAAATACAAAGGCCCCCCTTTGAAATTTTTTTTCTTTTTAAATAATTCACAAATGATGTTTAAGAGAGCAAGGAAAATTTCACATTATGTCTGATAATATTTTTTCTTCTGGAGAAAGTCTTATTTGTTTTATTTCAGCTAGAATAAAAGCAGTTTTTAATTTTTTAAAAACCATTTTAATGTCAAAATTATTAGCCCCTCTAAGCTAATTTTAAGCTAAGCTAATAGTCTACAGAACAAACCATTGTTATACAATAACTTCCCTAATGACCCTAACCTGTCTAGTTAGTCTTATTAACCTACATAGTTAAGCCTTTAAATGTCACTTTAAGCTGTATAGAAGTGTCTTGAAAAATGTCTAGTCAAGTATTATTTACTGTCATCATGACAAAGATCAAATAAATCAGTTATTAGAGGTGAGTTATTAAAACTATTATGTTTAGAAATGTGTTGAAAAAATCTTCTCTCCGTTAAACGGAAATTGGGGAAAAAAAAAAAACGGGGGCTAATAATTCAGGGGGGCTAATAATTCTGACTTCAACTGTAGATGATATGATAAATGAATGATAATTGAAATGAAAACCAAGTATTAATTACACATTTTCTGCATTTAAACTGCATCAGTCTATAACATATATTGTTACAGGGATATGTTATCCAAAAATGGCCACGCAGTGTCGCAATAGGTAGTGCTGTCGCCTCACAGCAAGAAGGTTGCTGATTCGTGCCTCGGCTGGTTCAGTTGGCGTTTCTGTGTGGAGTTTGCATGTTCTCCCTGTGTTCGCATGGGTTTCCTCCGGGTGCTCCGGTTTCCCCCACAGTCCAAAGACATGTTGTACAGGTGAATTGGGTAGGCTAAATTGTCTGTAGTGTATGAGTGTGTATGGATGTTTCCCAGAGATGGGTTGTGGTCGGAAGGTCATTCGCTGCGTAAAACATGTGCTGGACAAGTTGGCGGTTCATTCCGCTGTGGTGACCCCAGATTAATAAAGGGACTAAGCCGAAAACAAAATGAATGAATGAATGTTATCCAAAAATGAAAATTCTGTCATCCTTTACTCAGCCTTATTTTGCTCAAAGTGCCTTTAAGGCCAATTATTTCACTTGGCGGCCATCTTAGAAACGCCTCTCGGGTAGTATACTCGAGCACTCTGTTTGAATGGGGAAACATTTCATATTTGGAAACAGCAACTGTCGCTTTAGCTTCATTTCTAAACATTTTAGTCACACAAAATCTGCAGAAATTCACATCTGGTCCCAGAGCTAGTCTATATCGATTGCTGATTGGCTCTTGTTCTAGAAGGCAGGGTTTGATTCGCCATATTAACGGTTACACTTTTCCCCATTCAAAACTATACAAGTGACATGTCTTGTGTATTCTATAGTCTATAGACTATTATTATTCTATTCTATAGTATTCTATATTTATTCATACTCATACTATTTTTAATGAAATATTTGTGTGGCACAGTGGTGCAGTGGTCACTGTCGCTGGTTCGAGTCCCAGCTGGGTAAGTTGGCATTTATGTGTGGAGTTTACATGTTCTACCCGTGTTCACGTGGGTTTTCACAGGGTGCTCCGGTTTCCCTCACAGTCCAAAGACATGCGATATAGGTGAATTGAATAAACTCAATTGGCCGTAGTGTATGAGTGTGGATGTAAAAGTGTTTGGGTGTTTCCCAGTACTGGGTTGCAGCTGGAAGGGCAGCCATTGTGTAAAACATATGCTGGAAAATTTGGCGATTCATTCCCAAAAGAAAATGAATAATTGAAATATTAGTCTCTCTTATTGTGTGTATTGCAATCCCTCAGTCTGTTCCGCAACTATATATTGGTTTTGTTTGTGCTATGCTGTTTTGTTGTGTTTGTAACCCACTGGAGAGCTGAGTTACAAACTGAGCTCCAACCTTTGATACAAATGTTTCTGCAGAACATGAAATGTGCAAACAGGAACGATTCCCTTCTGAAAACACAAGTGGAAATATTTTATCAATAGAGATAGTTTCACATCCAAAACAACAGCATCGGTTCATAAAATTGTGTTCAAACCTCTTCAGAACAGCCAAACTGGGCTATTTGGGTATCAGATCATAGAAACGAATGATAGAAACAGATGGATGAAACAGAGAGATAAAGATGATAGAAGCAGATAAATTGATCAAATATGAAGATAATTAACGTTCTATGGGGAATTATCTTGATTATTTCTGTTCTTCAAGCTATCCTGGTATTTTAATGAGCCAAACTTTATGTCTATATACTGTTTGGCATAACAATGTTATGCTGTTTTGTTTTATTGACTGTGCTCATTTGAATGTGAAAGCAGCAGGGCTTCAAAGGTAATAAAGGATAAATGGAAAATCGTGCATCTCCTTGCTTTCCTACACATTTAATAAAGAGAATATATTTGGGTTACAGTTGAGTTACATCATTTAAAAGCAGACATTCTAAGCTTTTAGCAGACTCATATTTCAATGAGAAATAGTGATGGGAAACTTTTTGAATTTATTGTTTAACAAAAAACACAACATTTTGTTTTTATTATGGGTGGACACAAGTAATAAAACAGTTTACAGTTTAAATATGTACAACATTCAACTGCATGATAAAAATCTCTCTAGCCAACCAACTGTCTCGCTACAATCCAACTCGCTTTTTAAGACCTCAAAACTCAAGGCTTCTGGTAGCACCTAAAACAGAAAAGTCTACTAAAGGAGGTCGAACCTTCTAATTTATGGCTCCTAAAATCTGGAATAGCCTTCCTGATAATGTGCGAGGCTTAGACACACTCTTTCAGTTCAAAACTGTATTAAAGACACAAGTAAGAAAAACAATTTACAGTTTTTAAATCTGTACAACACCTGTACAACCAACCTTCTATCTCGCTACAATCCAACCCGCTGTTTAAGATATCAAAACTCAGGGCTTTCGGTAGTACCCAAAATAGTAAAGTCTGCTAAAGGTGGTCGAGCCTTATCATTTATGGCTCCTAAACTCTGAAATAGCCTTCCTGATAATGTGCGAGGCTCAGACACACTCTCTCAGTTCAAAACTAAAGACACAAGTAAGAAAAAACTTTACAGTTTTTAAATATGTACAACATTAACTGTATGATAAAAATCTAACCAACCTTCTATCTCTCTACAATCCAACTCCCTCTTTAGGATCTGAAACCCCAGGGCTTCTGGTAGTACCCAAAATAGCAAAGTCTACTAAAGGAGGTCGAGCGTTCTAATTTTTGGCTCCTAAAATCTGATATAGCCTTCCTGATAATGTGCGAGCCTCAGACACACTCTCTCAGTTCAAAACTAGATTAATGGCACAAGTAATAAAAACACTTTACAGTTTTTAAATATGTATAACACTTAACTGTATGATAAAAATATATATCTAAATAACCTTCTGTCTCGCTACAATCCAACCTGCTCTTTAAAATCTCAAAACTCACGGCTTTTGGGAGTACCCAGAATAGCAAAGTCTACTAAAGGAGGTCAATCCTTCTCATTTATGGTTCCTAAACTCTGGAATAGCCTTCCTGATCATTTACAAGGCTCAGACACTCTCTCTCAGTTCAAAACTAGATAAACGACACAAGTAAGAAAATCACTTTACAGTTTTTTTAATGTACAACACTTAACTGTATGAAAAAAATCTACCTAAACAACCTTCTGTCTTGCTACAGCCCAACCTGCTCTTTAAGATCCTAAAACTCAGGGCTTCTGGAAGTACCCATAACAGCAAAGTCTACTAAAGGCGGTCGAGCCTTATCATTTATGGCTCCTAAACTCTGGAATAGCCTTCCTGATAATGTGCGAGCCTCAGACACACTCTCTCAGTTCAAAACTAGATCAATGGCACAAGTAATAAAAACACTTTACAGTTTTTAAATATGTATAACACATAACTGTATGATAAAAAAATATATCCAACCAACCTTCTGTCTCGCTACCTGCTTGTTAAGATCTCAAAACTCTGGGCTTTTGGTAGTACCCAGAATAGCAAAGTCTACTAAAGGAGGTCGAGCCTTCTCATTTATGGCTCCTAAACTCTGGAATAGCCTTCCTGATAATGTACAAGGCTCAGACACACTCTCTCAGTTCAAAACTAGATTAACTACACAAGTAAGAAAATCACTTTACAGTTTTTAAATATCCACAACACTTAACAGTATGATAAAAATCTACCTAATCAACCTTCTGTCTTGCTACAATCCAACCCGCTCTTTAAGATCCTAAAACTCAGGGCTTCTGGAAGTACCCATAATAGCAAAGTCTACTAAAGGTGGTCGAGCCTTCTCATTTATGGCTCCTAAACTCTGGAATAGCCTTCCTGATAATGTGCGAGCCTCAGACACACTCTCTCAGTTCAAAACTAGATTAATGGCACAAGTAATAAAAACACTTTACAGTTTTTAAATATGTATAACACATAACTGTATGATAAAAAAATATATCCAACCAACCTTCAGTCTCGCTACCTGCTTGTTAAGATCTCAAAACTCACGGCTTTTGGGAGTACCCAGAATAGCAAAGTCTACTAAAGGAGGTCAATCCTTCTCATTTATGGCTCCTAAACTCTGGAATAGCCTTCCTGATCATTTACAAGGCTCAGACACTCTCTCTCAGTTCAAAACTAGATAAACGACACAAGTAAGAAAATCACTTTACAGTTTTTTTAATGTACAACACTTAACTGTATGAAAAAAATCTACCTAAACAACCTTCTGTCTTGCTACAGCCCAACCTGCTCTTTAAGATCCTAAAACTCAGGGCTTCTGGAAGTACTCATAACAGCAAAGTCTACTAAAGGTGGTCGAGCCTTCTCATTTATGGCTCCTAAAATCTGGAATAGCCTTCCTGATAATGTGCGAGGCTCAGACACACTCTCTCAGTTCGAAACTAGATTAATGGCACAAGTAATAAAAACATTTTACAGTTTTTAAATATGTATAACACATAACTGTATGATAAAAAACTCTATCCAACCAACCTTCTGTCTTGCTACAATCCAACCTGCTCGTTAAGATCTCAAAACTCAGGGCTTTTGGTAGTACCCAGAAAAGCAAAGTCTACTAAAGGAGGTAGAGCTTTCTCATTTATGGCTCCTAAACTCTGGAATAGCCTTCCTGATAATGTGCGAGGCTCAGGCACACTTTCTCAGTTTAAGACTACATTAAAGACACATGTAAGAAAATCACTTTACAGTTTTTAAATATCCACAACACTTAACTGTATGATAAAAATCTACCTAAACAACCTTCTGTCTTGCTACAATCCAACCCGCTCTTTAAGATCCTAAAACTCAGGGCTTCTGGAAGTACTCATAACAGCAAAGTCTACTAAAGGAGGTCGAGCCTTCTCATTTATGGCTCCTAAAATCTGGAACAGCCTTCCTGATAATGTGCGAGGCTCAGACATACTATCTTAGTTCAAACCTAGATTAAACCTTGGCTAATACCATCAAGTGCACTTTCAAAATAAAATAAAATGCAGCAGTACAGTATATGCTGCCTCCTCCACTATAACCACCATTTATGACTTTTAATAACGGCAGGACTTCCTGAATGGGAATCACGATGAAATCTCCACATATATATTTATCTGCAGACCAGAGCACATCTCCAGCCATGTGTGTGTGTGTGAGTAGCAGAGATGATACTCACTCAGCAGGAAAGAGGTGGCAGCAGCTCACAGGAATGTGTTCACTTGAGTGGCCACAGGCTGGCACACATGACCCTCACCCACACAAACCCCATCACCACCACTGTGAGCATCAGGGCAGACATCTGGCACTTAAGCTCCCTCATACCTGCTGCCTGCCTGTGCCCTGCTGTGACCCTGAATCATCCACACACATATATATACGTGCAGACATGAGCACACACATGTGCACACATCTCCATAGGCGTAATGTACTTCATAATGTAAAATATGCTTATTATATGGCTTTATACTACCCTAACACCTAAACCCAACACTTCTGCTGTAAATGCACCCCTGTCAAATTATGCACCCCCTTGCTGAATTCATTACCTGATTGCCTAAGTACAACCACACCTCCTAATCCTAACGCTACCCCCCACTAGGGGTTGCACCGACTAGTCAACTTGATTGACGTTGACTTCAACGTACCGCTGAGCTTGTGCTTTATGGGGACATCACATATATATAATGATGTTTATAATGTACTTTCTGTATATTTTATCCTCCTATCCATTCCCTACCCTTAAACTCAACTCTAACAGGAAACATTCAACATTTTTACATTTTCAAAACACTTCAATCTGTGTGATTTATGAGCCGTCGTCCTCATGGGGACCAAAAAACATCCCAACAAGGTCAAAAATGACTGATCTTGCTACTTGAGGAGACATTTCGTCCACATAACACGAGGAATACAAAGACCACACGCACACACACACACACACACACTAAACCCACTCAACCCTAAACACATGGTCGGTCATGGCAGCTTAATTCTAACTGTCAGTTTGTGGAAAAACATCATCAAAGTATTATAAAATCTGAGTAATAAGACTAATGCGAATTTCCAAGGATCATGCAAACAGATAAAAATAGCAACATATTAAGTCAGTTATTATTATAGTAATGTAGAACCATCAGTTTAGCATGAACTCAAAAATTCGGGGTTTAACCCTTTAGAGCAGGGGTGGGCAAACTCGGTCCTGGAGGGCCGGTGTCCTGCACAGTTTAGCTTCAAATCTGATCAAACACACCTGCTTATAGATAACTAATGATCTGGAGACACTGATTAGCATGTTCAGGTGTGTTTAATTAGAGTTGGAGCCACCAGCCCTCCAGGACCGAGTTTGCCTACCCCTGCTTTAGAGCCTATTGTTTCTTTTCGTGTTGTTTCTAAATTAAGAACACGATCACAACTCTGCTGAAATGCTGGATTTATTTATTATTTGCTCATCTCTCAGTCATCGCCACACTGCATTATAAAATAATCAGAAACTACAGAGAATTATTCAAACTAAAAGCACAGAGCTTCAGACTGCGGATAATTGGTAACCATTTGTGACCTTTCTCATGCTGTGTGATAAAATTTCGCTAGCGGTCATGCTGGTGCCAACACAAGTTTAGTTTGGTGGATTTATAAGTACTAAAGACTTTATTTAGAAAATAGCTATGGTGAATTTTCATCTCATGCAGACTCATGGAATTTCTAATTTGGTAATCAGCCATATAAGTGTGAGTAAATAACCCCATGCAGGGTGATATTATTTGTATATCTTTAACAGAAAGGGCTATTCTGGGACGCCCCCAGTGCGTGCAGTTTTCTGACCTGTGACATGAAGTCTGTCTCCGCTGACCTCGATCTTCATGAAGATTCGTCCTCTGCGCTCGGTGTGGTCTGTCCCGCACAGACTTGGCACATTCATCACACACTGCTTATGAACGTTCATGTCACAGGCTGACAACAAGACAGAGAAACACTAGTAAACAAACGCTACACGATTGAACAGCAAAAATGACCATTAAAGGATATTTTACTTTACGTTCTGACTATTTAACAGAACGAGGCAGTTCAGGACATATCAAGTCACCTCTATTTATATAAATCGTATAGTAACAACGCAAAAAAGAAATCTTACTTAGAGGTTTTGATTTGTTTCTAGTTGATAATATGTAAAAGTACATCAATTAATCAGCATTTTCTAGATTTACTAGCATTTACGTAACAATTACTGTCTTCGTTTTGGAAAAGAAAAGAAAGTTTTTCCTTAAAACAAGCAAAATAATTTGCTAGTGAGTTTTCAGAACTCGTTTTCAGATTATTTTGTGTTTTTTTGTGGAAAATCCCTCAATTTTCATTAGTTTTTTAAAAATAAGACAATAGGTCTCATTCACTAAATGTGCATATGCACACTATTTTGCTTGAAATGTCATGATTAATCACAAATGTTTGCGCTAAAATGTATTTCAAGAGTTCACACTTAGCTGATAATTAATTATAAGCTTGTTTGGCATGCTGTCCCGGGAGAGAGCCCTGAGCTCATAAGATCCTCGAGCCCGGGGCTCCCTCCCGTTGCAAGGCGAGAAGGGAGTTTGAGCTCAGGTAGATCTCGAGAACTCCCCCGCTGTAATAACCAATGAACAGCCAGTGATTGCTCTTGAGAGATAACCATTTACTAGGAGCATGTCTATAGTGCCGGTTTGGATTAGTCAATTAACTTATGTTGCATGTTTTTTGGACGGTGGGAGGAAACCGGGAAACCCGGGGGAAACCCACGTGAGCACGGGGAGAAAATGCAAACTCCGCACAGAAATGTCTGCTGGTTTGGTAAAGCCTAGAACCAGAGACGTTCTTGCTGTGAGGCAACAGTGCTAAGCACTGGGCCACCGTGTCACCCATCTAGGAAGAAGGAGGAGTAGGGGTGGATGGGGGGATTCTTCAAAACAAAGATAGCGGTGGTACGTAACCCAGGGTATTTGTAGTAGCTTAGGAGTCGTCTGATTGGTGCATTGAGAATTGGATAATGCGGATCCAGCCGTTAGCAATCATAAGCACGTGATCCTCTCGAAACTTGTTTATAACTAAACTTCACTTTGAATATACAAAAAAAAAATTTTTAAAACACAATTTTACCACAGACACACAATAATATTGTATGCCCTGGGCTTTATTAGTATGTATATAGAACCCTACGTATAATTTGATATTTTGACATTTCCACTGAGATGTTGCGAGCACAGTGGAGCGAAATAATTTCATGCGACAATACAAAACAGTATTGCTGCTTCAGAATATTTCAGACATATGGACACATTGTATAATTAAGTGAAGCAAAGCCACATCACATGCAACTTGATCTTCCATTGTTAATTGAATTTGATAAAAAGTGCGCAACATTTTCACGCTAGAAAGCATGTTTTATGCTGGAATGTAACTTATACAGATGTTACTACTTCAATGTGTTCCTTTTGGCGCCATTCATACCGCGGCGACAGCGGTACTTGGTGCGCCAGCAGCTTTTGACCGCTGGGTGGCAGTTTAACAACAGATATTCAGCTTTGCCTTTCCACAACACTAAACAGACTTTTCTGTGCGTACCTTATGTGATCAGATGTGTTCAATTAAAATATAATTTTGATTTAGTTTTCTTAGTAATAAACATGATCTTACCAGGGCTTAAAGTATATTTGTTAACTCTTTGGATGGTAACACATGCAAACACACATTTCTACAGACGCATTTTGCCAAAGAAGCTGTC
Source organism: Danio aesculapii (assembly GCF_903798145.1). Lineage (NCBI taxonomy): Eukaryota > Metazoa > Chordata > Actinopteri > Cypriniformes > Danionidae > Danio > Danio aesculapii. Next base: position 55,996,402 of record NC_079437.1, on the reverse strand, counting down.
TGGAGTCGCTTTATAAACTTAAAAAAGCAGGCTGTTGATGATTTAGGGTGGGCTACAACCAACAAACCCCTTTTTTATTTTATTTTTTTGAAAATTACAGTTATTAATAGTTCTTATATAATATCAGCTTTTAAAATAGCCTAAAATCTACGAATCAAACAAATCCAAAGATTTTCTTGATTTTGGTATAATGATAACTCCGCACCAAACTGAGGCTTTCATTTTATAGCTTATAAAACATGTATGCAATGTCATATGTAAGGGCTGTGACGGTCACCGTGATGACAATCACTCTAGAACACACGTTTTCTGTTTTGTTGCCAAGTAGCCTATACATTTATGAATATAACGTTAACTTAGACGTGATACAGGAAGTTCAAGTTCAGCCATGAACCTCGCTGGAAAACTTATGTTACATCGCCAATCTGGAATCATTTTGGATTCGTGGCGAACGAGATGTGTAGGGCCAGATGAAATCTGCAGCATTTTTTGCTATTAATGCAAAGAATTTCCTGAAAAATCTGCGGATTTATGCGGAATGATTTTGGGAGTATCATAACTAAAACCTTAATATATGAAATAAAAAGTAATACCTTTTTAACTTTTATTAATGTTTACAGTAGATCCACTTTATTTGGTAAACAAAGCAAGTCTCGCATATAATATATCTGCTAAAAGAGAGAAAATATTACTTTACAAACTATATTGTAAATAAATCATATGAATATTTTCATATTAGTCAATAATATTACTGTAATATAAAAACTGAATAAATATAAATTAACACACATTTACACACGTAAATAAACAGAATCAATGATGGGTTGAAAATCTGCGGCCTACTTATATGATATGTTCTAATGGCCCCTTTAAATACGAGATTAATGTAGCAAATTTTGACACTCTCGCCGCCAGAGCTGGAGGCAGACAGCGTTGTCGCCAGGGCGGCCGGAGAGACTTGACGCTCTCACCACCTTCCGTGTGAACGCAAAGTAACAGATAGCTGCTCATTCGCTTTAGATTACCTAGAGTGTCCAAATACAACACTGTCGACCATTATTGAATAAATATCAGACTTTCTCAGCAGTAGGAGAGGAAGAACTGTCTAAACTGGTAAATTCCTCCAAATCAACAACGTCTATGTTGCATAGCCTGTTCTTTACATCTTGAGTTTATTCCTACAACTTTTAGGATATGTTTAGGATTACGTTTCCACTTGGACGTTGCGAGCACAGTCGAGTGGTATTTTTCAATTTAGGTATATAGAGGATTAGCGTCAACGCTTATGTAGTGCATTACGCTTAACTCTTATATGAATGAACAGAAAATGCTTGATCTGCTGCATTCTCAATGCGCCAGTAAAGAAATGCACTGCAAGGAGAGATTACATTTTTAGAGAGCACACAGAAATGTTTGACGAATGGCTGTTCAATCACTTTAGGTTGGCCAGAACGTCCTAATTAGAGCCCTGTAGACCATTATTGAATAAATATCAGATTTTCTCAGCAGTAGGAGAGGAACAACTGTCTAAACTGGTAAATTCTACCAACTAACAACATCTATGTTAGATCCTATACTGACCAAATTTTTAAAACAATTGTTTTCTGAAGATACATAGCCTGTTCTTAACATTTTGAATTAATCAATACTTTTAGGATATATGCATAACACTTTTAAACTAATTTTCATTAAGCCTCTTAATAAAAAAAAACACATCTTGATTCTAAAGAATTAGTAAATTACAGACCCATTTCAAACCTGCCTGTTCTATCAAAGATACTTGAAAAAGTCTACTCAACTTAGCTCCTTCAAGCAGATAAACAATATTTGTGAGTAATTCCAAACTGAATTGGGAGCATTTCATACCAGCGAAACAGCACTCCTAATAGTTATGGATGATCTGCTCCTATTGGCCCAGAGAAGTCCTTAATGATTTATGCAACTCTTTTTCAAACAGCACATTATTTTTGGTTTCCAACTCTGATAGAAAAAAGCCACATTAATTATTGTTAAAGTTTGTTTTGGTGTCATAACTGTCTTTCTCTGGATGAGTGCTGCTTTGCAGAAGGCCCTTACAGTATATTAATAAATGGGACCCAGTAATTTTAACTTGTTTAGAAAAAGCTTTATTTAATCGGACTAGAAATGAGACAATACCTCTAAGACCATTTTTTTTTCTAGTGAAGACTACTAGGTCTTGGTTTCTATTGAGAATCATTTGAATTGTGTTATGTATTATACCATGTAAAGATCTAAGTGTTCCAAATCCCAGTTCCTGCACTTACAGAGTTATTATTATTACAACTGACATTTGACAAGTGTTAGATTTGACTTTATTCATTTTGAATATCACCAATTGATAAATGACTCAAAATATTCATTATACTTTATTTTAATGGAACTACAGACCTTTTTATTGGAGTGTTTTTGCAATGTGCTTCATGCGGAAAGGTGCATCAATATGTGTGCGTGTGTGTATGTGAGACCGAGTCTAAAGTTGACACGTGAAAATGGGAATTTGCAGTTGAGTGTCGTTTTCGAAAGGTATGGATGAGCAGATTGTATAAATGTAATAACAAACATGCAGCTATTTCCACACAAATTACTTCAATCTGTTCTCATTAAAACCTGTGATAACATTCCCATTAGAGCCAGAGCACTTGAGAGGAAGAGGAATATTCTGGTTTAAGCAAACCAGGCATTTAGTATATGCAAACTACAGATTTAACCACACTTGACTCATTATGAACGAGGACAAGTTGAACGCCATGAATTTTGGGTCACACTTTGCAAAAAAGTTCCAGTAGTTCATCTTTCAATTTATTTTATTTTATTTTATTTTATTTTATTTTATTTTATTTTATTTTATTTTATTTTATTTACATTTTTTTAATTTAATTTAATTTAATTTAAATTAAATTAAATTAAATTAAATTAAATTAAATTAAATTAAATTAAATTAATTTAATTTAATTTAATTTAATTTAATTAATTTAATTTAATTTAATTTAATTTAATTTAATTTAATTTAAATTAATAATTAAATTAATAATTAAATTAAATTAAATTAATTAAATTAAATTAAATTAAATTAAATTAAATTAAATTAAATTAAATTTAATTTAGATTAATTTAATTTAGATTAATTTAATTTAGATTAATTTAATTTATTTATTTTAATTTATTTTAGATTAATTAAATTAAATTAAATTAAATTAAATTAAATTAAATTAAATTAAATTAAATTAAATTAAATTAAATTAAATTAAATTAAATTTAATTTCATTTCATTTCATTTAATTTAATTTCATTTAATTTATCTTTATTTCTATTGCGCTTTTACAATGTAGATTGTGTCAAATAGGCATGGGTCGGTATAAGATTCTGACGGTATGATAACCTTGGATATAAATATCACGGTTTCACGGTATCACGGTGTTGAGATTACTGCTCTAAAATATATTCTTTTTAAATGTCTTGGTAAAAAACAACACTGTTTCCTCTTTATACACAATATATTTTAATTTGGGAAACATTTCAATTAATTTGTAAATGTAAAAAATGTAATTAAAAAATCATTCTCATACCTTCGGAACGGCATAGCAGAAAATTCACGGTTTTTAAAACCTTGACTTTTCTAAACCGCGGTATACCTTGAGCACGGTTATCGTCCCATGCCTAGTGTCAAAGCAGCTAAACAAAGATGACGTTCTAGTAAATTAATGTATTTGCTAACATGAATTATTAACAATACAGCATTTACTAATTATAGTTCAACATTTATTAATGCGTAATTAAAATCCAAACGTGTGCTTTATATTAGTTAATGCATTAGGTACTTTCATTTTCATTAACTAAAATTACAACAATTCAATTTAAGGTGTCCTTCTTACACACGCTCCATGAACTTACTACAGAAATTACAATTAATTACACACAGTTACACCTAAACCACATTCTAAGCCTAACCATATAGCAAGTAATTGTAGTTAATTAATATTACTCAGTAGTTAAATGAATTGCGTTAAAATAAAGTGTAACCTAAAGTGCAATAAATACAACAATACATTCATTGTTGGTTCATGTTAGTAAATACATTCATTAACATTAACCAATAGAACCTTTTTGTGAAATGTTACAGAGTTGGAGTGTAGGCCTGGGGCAGGAGCTGCCCTTTCACACTGTTCTGAGGCCAGTTCTGTTTTATTTTGTTACAGGTTTATTTTGTTACAGGTTGGCCTTGCGTGAGTGCAAAAGGGCAACGTCCACCCTGGGCTGATGGAGCTTCTCACTCACTGTCGCATTTCATGCCCTGGTGGATGAGGCCGTACAGCAGCGATCCGCAGTGGTCACAGAATGTGGGACTGCCATAGCTGTGGATCTTAAACTTGTGCTTGCTTCTGGGATCCTGCAGGAAAAGCAGAAAAGGCAAGAGTTAGTCAACCTGGGCTCTTTGTAAATATGTACCTCAGGCTACATTTTTGCAAAACGCAAGCAACATTGCTGTGGGTATGTTTTGTTGCATGTTTCGGATAACACATCCAATAGAGGGTGCTGTCTACATTTTTGTGTATTTTAAATGGGTATGTCAGTTTTGTACATATCCTTCTTGTATATGTCCAGTACAGATCACCTACAGTAGCAAACCACTGACCCAAACCGTTCCTTAAATCCAACCACTTGTTTTCAAAGAAGACATAAGACAAAAGTGCACTGTGATCATGTAGCTTTAACTTGATTTTACATAGCTTTTATCTCTTTTGTCGAAGCAAGCTTCACCGAACTTGAACTTAAGCACAGCAGCATAAGCACAACACTGCACAAGGTGAGCTACTGAGCAAACTGACCAAACCTGAATACACATATGTATTCACTTACAAATCTTAAGGCACAAGTCAAAGTCTATTTATAAGACACTTTTTAGGAACACCAGAATAGCAACATTCTGTATATAGTAAGAGTTCAATAAAATCTAAATAATAATAAAAATATAAAACATTATAAAATATAATAAGACGGACACATTTTTTTTGAGTAAAATAAAATAACAGCTCTTACACTGTGTTAAATGCTTAAGACTAGACTCAAAAGCAGAGTCTTTGGGCCTTTCTAACATGTAAAGGCAGTCTGTTCTTAAAGTCTAGGGTCTGCTACTACAACTGCTGTTGCTGGTGGGGTTTATTTGGTGTTGTGTAAAGTACTGCACTAATGCGCTAATCTTTTATCCATCAATAATACGTATTTGTAAATTTCATTATTGCGAAAAGGGGCAAAAGTTGTTGGCATCATAGTCCTAGTGTGCATTTTACCTACAAACTGCAGACAAATGTATGATGAAGAACATTTTGTGGTTTCAAAAAAAAAAAAAAGGCTAAAGAACCTATTTGCCATGAGCCTGTGTTGGAATTATTTCAGACTGGACTATCAAAACAGAGTTTAAACAGTGCTTTTAGCTGCTGGTACAGTACAGTTTCCACACTCGTTTCAGTTCAGGCTCAGAATCTGTCCAATCACACTCTTTTGATTCAACTCATTCACACTGACAAAACTCTGATCATTGAGAAGCTAACATGAGAAATAAAGAATCATAAAGCAAACACTGTTCACCACAATGGTGACCTCTGAAAATGTATTTTCTATTAAACCTAATTAAGAAATGTAGTTCTCAATAAACGATGTCTGATAGAAATAAAGTCAATTTTCTGTTGGTATAAGTGAATCTGCTGATGCTGTTTGTGGAGTTGATCCTCTGCTGAGATTTTGAGAGCTTGAATGTGTTTTATTTCCATTAATTCAATGTCAACCAGCCCATTTCATCAAGGCTGTGACTGAATTCAGTTTTGTGTATTCTTCAGTGATTCTGCTTGTTAACAGTAGGTTTTCATCATTAACGCTCAATAAATTGGATAGCATGTGAATTGGGATGCAGAATAATACACCATCCACTCTAATCACTTTTCCCAAGTCCAAAATTGTGAATTCGACCATGATGACCAAAGCATTTCAGAAACAATCATACTGTCCTGATCGCCAGCGATCTAGCCTGCGATCTACACATCTGTCACTAATATAAACTACAACCCCCAAAAATCTTTGCTCTCATCACTCCTGCCATAGCTGACTATCATTCAGACACTGACACACAGCTGAAGCTCATGATTGGCTGATTACTAGGACTATAAATACACCTTGCTCACACACACATTGCTGAGTCTTTTTATCTATTAGAGAGCATTTCAAAGTGTTTCTGTGTACTGCCGACTGTGTTTTTGAACTTGTTTATTGTTTATGTTGTTTTGCTGCCTGTCCTGACCATTCGCCTGCTTTTCTTACTACGCTTCGGATTACCTGCGTGCTCCAGTTTGCTGCTGTTTTGACCATTGCCTACCTGACTATTCTGTTTAATAAAGCTACATGTGGATCCTCAACTCCATTGTACTCTGACTGTTTACACATGCAGTTTTGTTGGTCACAGATTTTCATCTAAAAACCAATGGAAAATCGTATTAGATCGCTGTTAGGAGAACATGGTGACCTACAAAATTCATTCATTAAAGCACAGCTTTCTACAGTAGCAAAAACTGGATAAAAACACCAAATGCATGTCTAGTTTTGACAAATCCACAGTAACTGGCTGACTTTAGTTAGTCAAGGTGAAGTTAGTCAAGGTGCATAGGCATATCAGTCCACCAAGAAACATTTTATTTGACAGGTTCCCAGAAAAAAAGCATTTTTAGGAAACTAATCATTGTTAACGATATCTGTTTGAATGGGTCATGTCACGTGTAATGCCACATGAACTAGAATAAGGCCCAATCCCAATTCTACCCCTTAGCCCTTCCTTGTACCCCTACCCCTCATTTTGCGCGTTCATGACAAGGGGTAGGGGTGTCCCACTTCTCTTTAGCTTGAAGGTGCAGGGCTAAGGGGAAGGGGTGAATAGCCATTCGAACGAAGATTTTTCAGAACCACACTCGAAATCAAGGGGTAAGAAAATTTCCCAGAATACACCAGTCACAACTGCAGTATTGCTGAACCCGGAAGTAAGGAGATCCACAAATTAGTATTTTTTATAATTATTATGAATTTTTATGACAAACAAACATGTTTTCATTTATTCATAACCGCGTTCGTGTTTTACCGTCATGCTTTTTAAAAAAACGCTAAAATAAAAAACGCCAAATTCCGCGTTTTATAATCCCTAATAAGTCAAGGTGCATAGGCATATCAGTCCATCAAGAAACATTTTATTTGACAGGTTCCCAGAAAAAAAGCATTTTTAGGAAACTAATCATTGTTAACGATATCTGTTTGAATCCCACAACATTCTGACACTCGAATACCCTGTCAGAAAAATTTAGTGGCTGGGAATGAGCTTTTTACAGTGTCTGCTATAATGTTAATGTTGTTTTGGTGTGTTTACATAGATGAATATGGCCACTGTGTAAATGTGCAGTATAGTTACAATCTTATTGCCACATTAGATCGTTGTGATAACATAATATATGCCTTCAGTGATTTCCTGAAGATAAATACCAAAAAATAAAGCAACTGGAATAACTACTGCAGTCGCGATCATCTGATCTCATATGAACCAAGAGATCGCGAGCATATATGATGACGTGTGCAGGTGTAGTAGTGCTGTTTTAATTCTTAGGGGTAAATTTTGAAGCCCTTACCCTTCACACTTGGTTTTAAGGGCCAAGGGGAAGGGGTAGGGGTACAAAAATAGAATTGGGATTGGGCCTAACTGTGGTGGAAGCTCAAAATTGAACTGATTTCATAATCTGAGTGCGGTTTGGTTGAGCATACAGAGCTAATAATTTAATCCAGAAGGTGCGATTGTTGCTTAAATACTTGGAAAAACAGAAGTAGAAAACTTGTAGTCATACTACCAGAGTGCTGCGGGTGTTAACTTTTTAAAACAGTATTCTCTGCTAGTGGAAAACTGTAAAATGCAAGTATAAGCAATAGTAGTGATGCTTGACTTAGCAAACAGTGCTAAAACTTCAGCTTGCCTCACTGAATCTAGGAGTAGAATTCCAAGGTGACCATTAAATGCTAACCAAAAAATAAAAAATAAATGGTTACCTAACAGAGACTGACCGCAACAGCAGGTCAAATGCTTTGCTGCAGTTTCTGTCCAGAAGCAGAAAGTTAATCATAAGTCTGCAGGGTTATTTCACTGGGCCATGCAAATAGGGCAACCAATTAATCTGTCTCTGTGTGGTCTGAAATTAATGAGAATTTGAATGTAGTCGAGGGGTCTCAAGTTTTCCCATAAATGAACCATTAATCTGACATTAATAAAGAGCTGTCAGGCTGTGGCACATCAGAACTGCGTGGGAACGTTGAGTCCGGACTGTTAAGTCCCGTTTCTTTACCTATATGATTCCACAACCAGATGAAAAAACTAATTCTGCACAACACTAGGCAGAATCACATCATTAAAGGAGACCTTTGAATACTGAAGCTTCACAAACCAGAAATGGCAGCTGCGCTCAGAAAGTCTAATGATGAAACAATCACAGGCAGAATGATGTTTGTGCACAAATAAAATCTTTCTAGAAAAAGAGAGGTGAGACTGCTAGGCTCTAATCTGATTGGCTGGCTTTGACTCACAGGGATTTATTAGTCTACTGGGAAACAAAGTCATGTTGGTTTACAAGTTCTCAGGTAGCTAATGAGCATTTCAGAGGACGAACTACAAAGTTCACAAGCCACATGGAACTGATATTTGAAATATTTCACACTTTTCTTTGAGTTATTAATTAGCTTTGGATAAACAGGATATCCTTGAGTGCTGAGTTATTTTGCTTTGTTTTACAGCTCTGTTTGTGAAGGGTAATTATTAGCCTTGAATAAAGACTGCTGCACTATAAAATAGTTGCTTTGCACTTTGTTGCGTAGTCTGTTAACATTAATCCAATAATAATTGCCAGGTTTGTTTGTATCAATCAGTTAAAATAATAAACATTTACTTTTAAATGATGATTCATGTTTTAATATGGAAATTATTCATAAAATCACTTTGCCTTTTCTAGTAATATTTATTTTCATAGGTATTTTAATAAAAAAGGAGTTGTTTAACACTTTTGTACCGTTTATATGAGAACGGTTGTGTACCTTCATTTCAGTTCTACCATAAAAGGCACAGAACATTATCATAAGAGGTCTTTTCTGTACTATATAGGGTACAATTTTTACAAAGGTACAAAACTGTTCCTTAAGGAACATTATTTGTACCACTGTGTACCTTTTTTTTCTGAGCGTTGGCGGTTCATTCCGCTGTGGCAACCCCAGATTAATAAAGGGACTAAGCAAAGAAGAAAATGAATGAATGAACACTGGAGTGACTCAAGGTTCAGTGCTTGCTGCTCTTAAGTTCTCTTGTTACACATATTCATTGTGCATGATCATAAAGCACATGGCTTCTTCTACAACTCACTATTACAAAATTATAATCACTACGGCCAGATGCAGTGGCACCTTACAAAGCCTTTCCAGACCCTTCACCCCCACTGTTTCATTGGTAAAATGAGGTGACAACCTTTACCTGAACTTATGAAACCATGACATCTTAAAAAAAAAAAAAAGATGAAAGCAAAATGGCCCATATAAATACATAACTGTGTGCATTTAGCTTTACACATAAAAATATTGTGTTGTATCAGCGTTTTGTTAAAACAGATTCAGCATTTTTTTGAACCACTACTTTTGGAAACTGGGGCCCAGAGTGGATAGATATAAAAAGTCACCCACGCATTTATGTGTGTGTGTGTGTGTGTGTAGAGCTAATCTGTATATTTTGTGAAACAATAATGCCATTATTTCATGCCTTGACCATAGGCAGACACCACTGCGTCATTTAACAGCAGGAACAACAACAACAATGTTGGAAGTTTTATCCGCCTGCTCCAAGTCTCCTTCTCTGTTTTTAGTGTATCTCTGTGGAAGAATCAAAATGCCACATACTGGTCTGGAATATTTATATACAGCTTTACATACTGTAGATGAAGAAAAAAGAATATAAGTCATAACAAAATTTTTGCTTTATCAGTTAAAAGCGAAACCTCTCTTTTCCTTTCTCTCTTTCTCATAATAAAGGCCTTTGGGATATGGTGGAATGAGAGATTCACATCATAGATGTGCAGCCGACAAATCTGCAGCAACTGTGTGATGCTATCATGTCGATATGGACCAAAATCTCTGAGGAATATTTCTAGTACCTTGTTGAATCTATGCCACAAAGGCATACGTTTCTGTTCTAAAGTGTACCTAATAAAATGGCCGGTGATATATATGTATGTATGTATGTATGTATGTATGTATGTATGTATGTATGTATATATATATATATATATATATATATATATATATATATATATATATATATATATATATATATATATATATATATATATATATATATATATACCACAGTGGAATGAACTGCTGGGAAACATCCATACACACTTATTCACACACATACACTATGGCCAATTTAGTCTATTCAATTCACCTAGAGACATCTCTTTGGACTGTGGGGGAAACTGGAGCATCTAGAGGAAGCCCACGCGAACACAGGGAGAACATGTGAGCTCCACACAGACATGCCAACTGACATAGCTGGGACTCGAACCAGTGACCTTTTTGCTGTGGGGCGACAGTGGAAACCACCGAGCCACTGTGTTGCCTAAAATCTTTGTTATAGCAGTCAATTAATCTAACATGAACTAAACTGCAGGCCACATGACACAGCATTCATATGTGCTGTTTGGATTATACAGTGAGGGACTCTTTTGGGGGGTGGCAGATGTAATTTGTGCTACGCCACAGCAAAGTACTTTATGTTATCAGTGAAAAGCCTGAATGACAAAACACTGTGGTTGTAACATAAACCTATAACTAAAGCTGAAGTGTTGTAATTAGTAGTCCAGGTATTGGTGTTCCTGAAGCGCGTAAATTGAGTAGCTGTGTTCAAATCTACCTGGCGTAGTGTGCTATTTCCTCCAGACAGCTTCTGTCAAACTGCCTAAGTACTAATTGAATAGGCCGGAGTGTAAGCAAAGCAAAGCAGATGCAGTCTGTGCGCCTGGCCAACGGAGGAGCGTGTAATGAAAACAAACAGTGGACAGACCCCAAGAACCTGGTGATTGGCACAGAATGAGTCAGCGAAGCGCTTTAATTACTACCTTGGCATCTTAAATAGCATTTGGGCTATATTTTTCCTCTGTTGCTGGCTAGTATCAAGCTGCTGCGACAGAATTATGGCACAGCATTAACTCCCGATGGCCTGCATCCCAATCTGCAAACTTCTACTATGCACTAAACATATTTACTTTGCTTGTGATGGGAAAGGATAGATCTGAGCAGATGGTATGGCAGTATACTGGGACTATGATAGCACAAAACTCTTTGCTATGTCTATTTCTTGAACATTTCCCTTCTAGACTGTCAACATTTCAATAAGTCAATAATTAAAAGCTATTGGAATGTCATGAAAGGCATATTTACTGTATTTCAGGGACGGCTGTAGTTTCTTTCAGTTAGATTCAAAAGACAGCATTGTTTCCTCTGATTAAAACTAAAAGGATGAATCATTTAAAGTGAGTACAGGAATGTGCAATAATATTTGCATGTTGACATGCAGTTCAAAAATACAAAAACTGCTGCGTCAGCTTAAACCTTGCATTCTTGTAACCTTGTTATAAATGAAAGCGTTGGAAATAAAGGTGCCAGAGTACTAGTGTAGCATGTTGTAGGTAATGGCCTGTTTCCACTGTCATACTAACCGAATTGTACCGTACCACTTTTTCGGCACCCTTTGCAAAGGGTACCAAGAGTACCAAAAGGCAGAGCTAGACACGCAGCTGAACGCGACTGGTTTACAGAGATACGTCATTCGCTTGCACAACAACAAGCCAGAATGTCGTCGTCTTGATGAACAGCCACAAAGCCAAGAAGAACAAAATCTGCTGTGCCCTGTTGTTGTTTTACGAGTCCGTCTAAAAGTGCGAGCAGTTACACTTTGTCCAGAGAGCTCGCGATCGCGTCTATATATTGAATGCTTTTGTTTGTTTGGGCTATGTTTACATGTAGAGAAAGTAAACAAGAAGGAAAAAAACAGGCTTGTGAAGTTTTGAAATTTAAGTATGTGTGAAATAAAAATTCTGTGAACTCCCTCAGTGTAACATCTTGCATACATAGAGGAGGTGTTACAACGTTGTCTGAAACTTTCTGTCGTACACTGCGCCCACCAAAAGAGTACCATAGGTACTCTTTTAGCAGTGGAAACGCAAGCCTGATAAAGGTGGCCCGTACCGACCCATAACATACTGTACCACTCAGTGGAAACGAGCCATAATAAAGGTGCCAGAGTACTAGTGTAGCATGTTGTAGGTAATGGCCTGTTTCCACTGTCATACTAACCGAATTGTACCGTACAACTTTTTCGGCACCCTTTGCAAAGGGTACAAAGAGTACCAAAAGGCAGAGCTAGACACGCAGCTGAACGCGGCTGGTTTACAGAGATACGTCATTCGCTTGCGCAACAACAAGCCAGAATGAAAACAAAGGAACCGCCATGTTTTAAATACACAGCCGAGAAATAACAACGTATTATTATATATACAAATAATAAAGAGCCATGGTCGACCCGAGCTCAAACAAACCTTGTCGTCTTCTTGATGAACAGCCACAAAGCCAAGAAGAACAAAATCTGCTGTGCCCTGTTGTTGTTTTACGAGCCCGTTTAAAAGTGCGAGAGGTTTCACTTTGTCCAGAGAGCTCACGATCGCATCTATATGTTAAATAGCAAACTTTTTGAGCTCATATTAATAACATTCTCGTGATCATTGAAGCACTTTGATATCTGATCCTGTCAGAAAGGAACAAACGTGAGAGTGAAGCACGAAAAAACAAAGGAGAAGCCGGAAAACAGCAGCAAATGATACATCTGCACCCTAAAACATAAACAAACTGCCATGTTTAGCTATTTTCATCACCTTTTGGAGTATTATGAACTTGGAATGACGGAATTACTGTCTAACAGAGGTTACATGTGCTGCTGAACATTAAAGACACAGATGAGAGGTTTGCACTGACCGTGGGCTATATTTCGTGTTGTTTTTGAACCTAAATAAGGACTAAATGTCTGCTGTGTGTAGTTTTTCTGTAATTGGTAACATATCGGAGACTGTAAGGGTTTGTATGTGGTCATATATGTTGTATTTATTTAGTTATATTATATAATTACAGACGTTACAGTAGGCTATTTCGCACTGTCATTGATCTGCAGTTATAATCAACTCATGTTCATAGAAAAGTTAGTAATAAACATTTATACAGAAGTATTTATGTGTATGAAGCATCTGTTTTGTGAGTAGTGCTGCTCATATGATATGTGAATGACCCGTACAGATTTACTGTAGATATTTCCTCAAATGAAAATGACGTTGTCTGAAACTTTCTGTCGTACACTGCGCCCACCAAAAGAGTACCATTGTTACACTTTTAGCAGTGGAAACGCAAGCCAGATAAAGGTGACCCATACCGACCCGTAGCGTACTGTACCACTCAGTGGAAACGAGCCATAATATTAGCCTGTGGCTAGCATAAATTAAATAAACACACTGAAAAGCTATTGGAAAATTATTTAAGCTAAGGGACAATCCCCCTCTTTTTTGAAAATAGGCTCATTTTACTATTTACCTGCCCTACTGAAAAAAACAGCTTAAACCAGCTTAAGCTGGTTGGCTGGTTTAAGCTGGTTGACCAGCCTGGTTTTAGAGGGGTTTCGGCCACTTCCAGGCTGGTTTCCAGCCATTTCCAGCCTGCTTTTAGCTGGTCAAGCTGGAAAATGACCAGCTAAAACCAGCTTGACCAGCCTGGTTTAAGCTGGACACAGCTGGTTTTGGCTGGGCTCTCGACCTGGCTAGGCTGGTCAAGCTGGTTTTAGCTGGTCATTTTATATCCTGACCAGCTAAGACCAGGCTGGAAATGGCTGAAAACCAGCCTGGAAGTGGCCAAAACCCCTCTAAAACCAGGCTGGTCGACCAGCTAAAACTAGCCAACCAGCTTATGCTGGTTTAAGCTGTTTTTTTCAGTAGGGGCACTATAGCTTACAGACTACAAATCCACCATTTCATGGACTACATCCCCATACATGCCCTCGGCTCACACACACGTTCCTCATCCTGACTAATTACACACACACCACTGGTGGATTTTTAGGGACTGATTACACACACTAATTAAGCAGCACATACATTCCCTTCAGTGGCCGAGTCTTTCGTAACCAAGGGATTGTGACACTGAAAACAGAGTTCGGATCCAAATGCAGGTTTATTGAGGAGGTCAGGCAAGCAATGGTCAACACAGGCAAACAGATATATCCAGACAATCCTGAAACGTTGTCGAAGTAACAGGCGAGAGGTCAGAAGGCTGGCGGCAGGCAGGGATAAACAGAATAAGGTGAAGGTAAACACATGGCAAAACAAGACAAAGGAAACTTGTCACAGGATGTAATAGAGGTGTGAACCTATACTGGTCTCACGGTTCGGTTACGATTATCATGCCATTGATTCGGTTCAATTCGATGTCTCGGTGCATTGACACAGTGTTATATTTTTTGGGGGGGGCTATAACAAGCTGTATGTATAAACACACACACATAGACACACAGCATCACACTGTCTCTCATTCACACACATACACAAACATAGACAGCACCAAACAAACACACACACACACACACACACGCACACACACACACACACACACACACACACGATATTGTGAGACCGCCCACTCCTGTTCACATTACAGAGGAAAAGAGAGGGGAGGAAAAGTCACGCCAGCAGCCGAGAGGAAAAGTCATGCCAGCAGGTGAAATGGGCCACAAAGAGAGAGAGAGAGAGAGAGAGAGGGAGAGAGAGAGAGAGAGAGAGAGACACACATGGAGTTTACTTTCATTCCCTCAATCGCAGAGAAATAGAGGCTTCTGCTGTAAGTGTCAGTGAAAGACTGTCCAGAAAACACACACACACGCAGTGAAATTTTGCACAGTTTCTGCGTTTTTAAGTAGTTGGCGCCTGTAGTGGTGTAAATAGCCGTGCTCACCTCCTTCGGATATGAGATAAATGACGTCAGTACATGATGTCAGTACATGGTTATGATTATTACTCAACCGATACCGAATTGTCCGCGTCTGCATCGCGGTGCACCGAAGAAACAATTAATTTTGACACCCCTAGGATGTAAACAAGACTCGGTGACAGGAGTGAATGTATGTGCTGCTTAAATAGTGTATGTAATTAGTCCTTGACAATCCTCCAGTGGTGTGTGTAATCAGTGAGGATGAGGAACGTGTGTGTGAGCGGAGGGCATGTATGGGGATGTAGTCCATGAAATGGCAGATTTGTAGTCTGTAAGCTATTGTGCATGTTTTCCAGTGATCTAAAAAGATAACTGGTAATCGTGACAATAACCTTTGTTCTGATAACTTAAAGAACAAAAAAGGAACAAGCTATTAATATGACTTATCCTAAAATGTACTGTAGATCAATACAAATCAAAGAAATCGACAAATCAAATCACTTTACAGCGGAAAGATTAATGATTAAATCATGTTAAAAGAAGCCTTAAGTTGCATTCAAAATAAACCATCTGCCAGGTGCTGTTTATAACGCATCCAGCCAATGAAGTTAAAATCGTCAGTGGACAGTTGATCACGAGCGAGAGCGGCTGAACTTCTGAACTCTCATCTTGGAGAGGATTAGAGGCCTGCACCTCTCTTTCATCTCCTCTGGTCTGTTCCTCTCATGTTTATCCTCATTTCCCCTGCATTCGCTCATGCTGTGCGTTCTGCCTCTGTTCATGCCATTTGTGATATAATCAGCTTTACCGCTGTCGAGTGAATCAGTCACGGATGAAAATAAAAGCTCATCTTCTGCCTCTGTCTTTTTCCTCCCAGGATTGAAGGACGGGTCACTGTGTGTGTCTGCGTGTCTGTCTATCTGTGTGTATCTGTAACCACTTTTCTATTGTTCTAAGAACAGTCAGGTACGAATCCAATTGTGTTTCCGAGTCCATGTTTCACAGAGACTTTAAATAAGCATTTCTAGTTTCATGCCAATATAAACTCCCCATGCTTAAGATCTGATTTGTTTAAAATCAGTCTTCAATCATCATTACCTGATTGAGAAACAGTATAAAGTAGGTCTCACACTGGAGAAGAAGCACTGTATTAAACTCCATTGTTCTACGTCCATTTCTTTATATTGATTCATTTTCCTTCGGCTTAGTCTGTTTATTTACCAGAGGTCGCCACAGTGGAATGAACCACCAACTTATCCAGCATATGTTTTACGCGGTGGATGCCATTTCAGCTGCAACCCAGCACTGGGAAACACCTATACATTCTCACACAGGGTTTCTGCAGTCAAATTTAAGACCTTTTAAGACCTTTATGAATAAAAGTTTAGACTTCTACGGAGCAAAACCAAGCGGCAACCTCCCGCTCTCCATCAGGAAGCCAATACGGAAGTAACTGAAGCTGCAATTCATCAAAATTCCGCTAGTCCTGGCTCCATAATAGAGCAAATTTCAATTGAGCCCACTGTTAGAATGGCCAACTTTACTGCAGAAAAAAAGGTGTGTACAGCCTGTTACAAAGAACGATTTTGGTTCTTATAGCTATTATTACCCTTCATGACAACTGTGAGGGGGGTGAATTTTTTTATAACTCATCCATTTCCTTTATATTAGGTTATATTAAGTTTGCATAATTAAGGGCGTGGCCACTTGAGTGACAGCTAGGTCTCGCTGGTCACCGTCACTTCACCTCAGCTGAATCCGGCAGATTAGCCACTGATCTCAGCATGTTCATCGTATTTTTGTTTTGTTTTATGTGGCTTTACACAGTCAGCTGCCTTTTGAACTTATTTCTTACAATTATCAGATGATATGGCCTGCTGTGTGCACTTAATTGTGCTCACAATCCATTCATGTGGCCTCGTTTCCCATGTGAGTAAAGTTATATACTTATATACCATCTCTATAAATGTATTTGTTTTATTTAAGATCATTTATCATGAATATTTTTCTTTAGACCTGTAAAGCACTCCAGAATCTGACAGATTGGTTAGCTGTAGGCTAGTTCATCAATAGTCTTGCATTTACTAACACAGACTATATCTGAAGTGTTTAGAAGTATTTCGCGTTTTCCTCCTGTAGAAAAACGTCATAAGAACAATGCTTAGTGGCTCAATGTGTTACAACAGTGTTTTTAAAAGTCTAAAAACTTTATTGATATAGTGTACAGCCAAGCACATGTGGTCAGAACACAAACGAGTCGCAGGTAATACAGTATCAAGCGTTTCTCCCAAAGTAAAGTCTGTCTGCCAGGTCTAAGCAAAGTGCCAGCAGGTCTCTGTAGCTCCGCTCACTCTCCGCCTCTTTGCCCTTGTTTGGTATGATGACGCGCGAACAAAATGGCGACGGTTGGCCGCGCCTACTTGTAGCTTCTTTTGCAGTGTTCAGAAACCTATGGGTGACGTCACGGATACTCCGTCCATATATTTTACAGTCTATGAGCAAAACACTAAAGATTTTTTGTATTGGCCCATGGAATGTAGTTATTTCTTAACCACTTTTTATTTTATTCATCAAAACAGGGAAACTCTTGTTGCATACACTTTTGTTCACATAGTATCTTTTTTTAAATGACAAGTTTAACCCTTGTGTGGTCGTATTTTTGTTACTCAGCCAGTGTTCATGGGTCTGGTGGACCCACTAGAGTTTTGGCTTTCCAAATTAACACTATCAAACAGTTTTACGTTAAATTACTCAACAAATGTTTACTTCATCCCAATTACAAGCCATATGAACAGCAAACATGGGTAATTCTTCCCTTTTACCTTTGTAAGATCACATTGATGAATTAACATTGTTAAAAGTATGTATATGTTTATGAACAAAAAATACATGAAATATTAAAACTATATATTTGTTTGCTTTTGGAATGAATCGAATGAATTGAGTATAACTCCTATTCAACCTAGTGTACTTCTGTTATAAAACCTTAAGTTTCATGCCTATTTATAAACATTATGTCCACTCACCTTGTGTAAATAGTTTTTGTGTAAAGGAAGATCATGTAAAGGGATATATTGCTGTTGCTCTCATGAGGAATTGTGTAATTGTTTTTCTTTATCTTTTCATGATTAGGGAACTTAAGAGAATTTGCTTTAAAAATGTTGCTGTTGTAAAATAAATATCTCTTTGAAATAAATAAAACTTAAATATATATGTAAAAAATATATATATATATATTATTGAGAAACAGTTGAAGTCAGAATTATTAGCCTCCCTTTGGATTTTTTATTTCCCAAATGATGTTTAACAGAGCAAGGAAATTTTCACAGTATATCTGATAATATTTTTTCTTCTGGAGAAAGTCTTATTTGTTTTATTTCGGCAAGAATAAAAGCAGTTTTAATTTTTAAAAAACAATTTTAAGGTCAAAATTATTAGCCCCTTTAAGCTATTTTTTTTTTCGATAGTCTACAGCAGTGTTTCCCAACCCTGTTCCTGAAGGCACACCAACAGTACACATTTTCAACCTCTCCCTAATCAAACACACCTGAATCAACTCATCATAACATCAGAAGAGACTCCAACACCTGAAGTTAATGGGTGAGAAAAGGGAGACATCCAAAATATGTACTGTTGGTGTGCCTCCAGGAACAGGGTTGGGAAACACTGGTCTACAGAACAAACCATTGTTATACAATAACTTGCCTAATTACCCTAACCTGCCTAGCTAACCTAGTTAAGCCTTTAAATGTCACTTTAAGCTGTATAGAAGTGTCTTGAAAATTATCTAGTCAAATATTATTTACTCTCATTGTTATGTTTGATGTTTACTTTGTCTATTTTTTTTCTTCACCCTCCTCTCTGCTTGCTCAGCCCTTAGGTTTCTTATTGGTTTACCATTCTCTCCATCATCATTATGACGGTGTCGGTTCCACCAATCCCAGGACGAGCCGCAAGGTTTTAAAGCCCCGACAGACCAGTGTGTGGTGTGTGCTCTGCCTCGGCGTACCATTTGTGCTCCACGCAATTTGATTGTGCTATGCTTCAGCTGTTTAGTGATTTATTATCTAAATCGAGTTTGCTTGTTGAACTTCGTTGGCTTTAAGTAACGTAATGTGATGGTTGTTGTGTGGTTCTAAACTAAGCTTTGACCGTCTTATCCGGTTTGTTTTAGTTTAGATTGATGTTTTGTTAGATTAGTTTGAGTGTTTTGCCAGCTGTGTATTTTGAGTTTTGTAGCTTTAATTAGTTTAGTTCGGGTGTCGTATACACCGAAGATCTCGGTTTTTATTTGTATCTAGTTTAGACTTTAGTTTTAAGGATTGTTTTGTTTTGGCTTACACTCGTTGTTTTTGTTTTAAGATAATTGTAAATGTTTATTTCTTTTTTTTAAATTTATTACTGTTACATAATTGTTTCAACTACTGAGTAAAAAGCTTAAATAGAGAATTGATTCTTGACACATCCTTGATCTGTCGCACACGTTACACCTGTCTCACTTTAATGTTACAGCATCCTATTAAAACATCTTAAAAACGTAACAGTCATCATGGCAAAGATCAAATAAACCAGTTATTAGAAATGAGTTATTAAAATTAATTGTTTAGAATATAAATTATGTGTTGAAAAATCTGCTCTCCGTTAAACAGAAATTGGGGGAAAAAATAAACAGTGGGGTTAATAATTCAGGGGGGCTAACAATTCTGACTTCAACTGTATATTGTTGGGGATTGGATAGATGTTGGTAACTTTTCATGGACAACTTTTAAAAGTAAGATATGTTTAAAATAATTTAAGACCTACAACACAATATTTCTGTGAATTTAGGACTTTTTTTAGGCCTAAAATTTTCTTTTTGAAATTTTAAGACCCCGCAGACACCCTGTCACATTCACACACACTTATATACTACGGCCAATTTAGCTTATTCAACCAACGCAAACATGGGGAAGACATGCACACAGGAAAATTTATTTTACCACAGTATTTTGAATGTAGTTTCTGTGTGCATCTTTCATTTCTTTTTATGCTTGAACAACTAAATGAATCCTAAAGTCTATTTAACTACCTATGTTTTAATATAATTACATTATCAAAGAGGTAAAAGAAACCTTATAAAATTAAAAATAGTCACATAAACCTTGCACCGGAAGTTAATCAATGGCTAAAAACACTTGGCGTGCATTCTAGGCATGGTTGGACAACTATGCTGAACTGTGCTTGTTGTCTGGCTGCCAGTTTCTCTATAGAAACTGCCTATTATTTATTTTTCATTCATTTAACAATGTAAATATCAGGAAAAAAGGAGTCCCAAAAACAGAAATATCTGATCATCATCCATATCGCTGTTTATATTACACTTACGCTACCAAGTCAATTACTGGCGCATTTGTATTGCATTCCAAAAATTCCATTAGCACTACAACAGTGAAAAATTAAACCATATCCATGCTGCTTGTACTGGATCGGGAGGGAATGGAATCGGACAGTTAAGCAAACTGAACTATCCGGCCTGATATTGGAAATGAGGCCTGTGTGTGCATGTGCGAGTGTGCATATCTGTGTTTGTGTGTATCTGTTTGTGGTGTATTATTGCGTAACTGTGGGCGTGGGTGTGCGCATGTGTATGTATCCGTGTGTGTTTGCGTATGTCTCTGTGAGTAAGTTTGTGTGTGTATCTGTGTGTGTTCTCACTGCGGGTGTCTGTGTGTTTGCACATAGCCAACAGTGCATATGACCTTTTAATCCTGTGCAGTGTGGCTCCACACTTCCACACTTGACATTTTTTTCCATGGCTGGTGTCCAGAGCTCAGTGCGAGAGCCAAAGACACAACACTGGACAGAGGACAGCTCACTACCTCCATCAAACACCTCTGAAATATTCAAAGTGGTAACAGAGGCTCATTTGGGCATCTGAATGTGTGATGTGTGGCAACCTGTGTGTGATATGCATCGAAAATAATACTGGAAGTGAGGTTTGTACATTGTGGAAGCTGATATTGTCTGGTATGTGATCTGCTTTGCCACAAAATAAACAAATGGTAAAGGAATGTTGGACACAATTAACTGTAAAACATAATCTGATGTAAAATGCACTTAAAATGACCCGGAAAATTAATATATGAGCAATAAATAAATTAATAAATGATTAATATGACATTGTTAAGCAATTAGAGTGTCTTGTTTCTAGTCCAAATATGCCTAAATGTAGAAGAATTTTCTAGAATTTTCAAAAATATTGTCTTGTTTAAAGAAATAATATGGCAAGATTAAGGGAGCTTTTCCTTAAAACAAGCAAAACAATCCGCCAATTGGTTAAGCAATAATAATAATAATAATTCCTTACATCTATATTGCACTTTTCTGGGCACTCAAAGTGCTTTACACATTGGGGGGAATCTCCTCATCCACCTCCAGTGTACAGCATCCACCTGGATGACGCGACGGCAGCCATTTTTGCGCCAGACCACACACCAGCTGATTGGTGGAGAGGAGACAGAGTGATTAAGCCAATTATGATATCGGGATGATTAGGAGGCCATAATAGACAGAGGCCAGTGGGCAGATTTGGCCAGGATGCCGGGGTTAAACCCCAACTCTTTTTCAAAGGACATCCTGGGATTTTTGATGACCACAGAGAGTCAGGACCTCGGTTTAACGTCTCATCCGAAAGACGGCGCTCACTGAGCTGTATAGAGTCCCCCTCACTATACTGGGGCATCAGGACCCACATAGACCGCAGGTTGGGCGCCCCCTGCTGGCCTCACTAACACCACTTCCAGCAGCAACCTAGCTTTCCCTTGTGGTCTCCCATCCAGGTACTGACCAGGCGCAGCCCTGTTTAGCTTCAGTGGGCGACCATGTGAGAGTTGCAGAGAGCTAGCTGCTGGCCTTATGTCTTATGTTAAAACAAAAAAAACAAGATTATTTTGCTTATGCCTTTTGTAGATTATTTTGCTTGTTTTAAGAAAAAAATTAAGAAATAAAAAAGAATTTTAAAGAAGAATTTTATTTCTTAAAACAAGACAATTAGTTTTGCTTGTCTAGAAAATGCTTCTCGATTAAAGAATTTTGTAGATATTTAGAATAGAATCGAGACTAAATATCTATGTAAGAAAAGCATTTCTTTGCAGTGTATATTTTCCAATAGTTATACTGATTAAAATGTGATAGTGAAAGTTAGCTACAGTTCCAAAAATTAAATGATGAATAATTCACCAACAAAAACGGTTCCAAACAATACTAAAAATAGAAACATCTCTAAGCAACACAAACTTATGTTTGGTCACTTTTAAATGAATCAGTGATTCAATTATCTATGAATGAACACATCCACTAGTATCACTTATATATGAATGAATGAGCTGTTTGAACAAACCTGTTAAGTGAATAATTCAATGACTCACTTGTTGAAACTGTGACTCTATCTATCTATCTATCTATCTATCTATCTATCTATCTATCTATCTATCTATCTATCTATCTATCTATCTACCGATCTGAAGAACGTAACTAAGGATCTGAGAATCTTTGTAGCAAAATTATGTGTGTGTTGTTTCAAGAAAGCAACCATTCATTTGTGTTGTGCTTTATTTTATTTGTTTTTCATTCATTTAATCATTTTATTTAATCATATGATCATTAGTCATTCATATAATTATTATTATTATATAATTTTACTGATCAATAGTTAATGATTTGATTATTATTATTCATTATTGTTTGTCATTTTATTGTTTTAATATTTACTATTTTCCTATATTATTGCTTCATTATTATTTCAGTTTTCCATATTGTTATTACCTTATGACTGTGGATTCAAGTGACACTTGTGTTCATGAGTAAGAGATAAGAGAACATCTCCATTTCAAGTTCTGTGTTGTCTCTGGACAATGTTGTGAAGCAGTAAGTACCCATAGCTGTTGCTAGTGGTATAATAACACTTGTTGGATTTATCCAGGTCAGACGAAGTCTGAGCATTGAATCACAAATAAGATTGTTCAATAAACTCTGCTCTTTCTTTATCATCATGACTTTGTCTTCTGCTTCTGGTCCTCTCTGTTTTTTTCAGTCAACTCCTTGATAGTAGACTGTTTATTCAGTTGAATACTGGTTAACAGGTTTAGGTATTGGAAACTCTGCTGACTTCTTGTCCATATACCTGGAGTACCTGACATTTTCTGACAAGATCTGGCATTCGGGGCTAAATCATATTTATCATATTTATCTGTCTGTCTGTCTGTCTGTCTGTCTGTCTGTCTGTCTGTCTGTCTGTCTGTCTGTCTGTCTTTTAAATACATCCACTATTTTCACTGAATGAATCAGCTGTTTGAACAAACCAGTTGAATCTATCTATCTATCTATCTATCTATCTATCTATCTATCTATCTATCTATCTATCTATCTATCTATCTATCTATCTATCTATCTATCTATCTATCTATCTATCTATCTATCTATCTATCTATCTATCTATCTATCTATCTATCTATCTATCTATCTATCTATCCACTAGTTTTACTGAATGAACAATCTTTCAGATGTTTGATCAAACCCATTGAATGAATCTTTTCAACTTGTTGAAATTGTGACATCCATCCATTCATTCATTCATTCATTCATTCATTCATTCATTCATTCATTCATTCATTCATTCATTCATTCATTCATTCATTCATTTTCGGCTTAATCCCTTTATTGATTAGGGGCTATATTTTAAAATATAGAAACTAATAAAAACTAGAAAATCTGCCTCTAAAACTAATTAAAACTAACTGAATATGAAAACAAAAAGTCAAAACGAAATACAAACTAATACTAATGAAAAATCCAAAACTATTATAACCATGCCCTGTTCCTAGAGGCACACCAACAGTACATATTTATGTATGTCTCCCTTATCTGACTCATTAACATCAGCTTTTGAAGTCTCTTCTAATGTTCTGATGAGTTGATTCAGGTGTGTTTAATTAGAGAGAGGTTGAAAATGTGTATTGTTGGTGTGCCTTCAGGAACATGGTTGGGAAACACCGCTCTAAAAGATTGTTAGACCGCATTAATCATAATAACTACAGCTGGGAATAGTTTCCAGCAGTATTCTGGTTGGTTATGACTTTTACTGTAATACGCACAACAGAGCTGATTCATATACAAGAATCAATATAACGAATAAAGCACACTGTGATTACAGATGTGAAAACGCATCACTCATGAATGGTCAACATCATCCCTTTGTGTCATTCATACGCTGACTCATTAACTCCAAATGAGTTGACAAACCTATTTTCCATGCACATTTTAAGCACAGCATGATTCATCCAGAAAACAGCAACTGAATAACAGCTCATTCTAATATCCTTCGCTGTTTTATTTGTCATCCACAACACTAATTGATTTACGGGAACCTTTAGGGAATCCTGCTACCAAAATAATAATAATAGCAAGTGTATATTAGATGTGTGTATATTAGATGTGTGTGCTTTATGAAATTAATGAGGCTGAAATGTGTTTCTCTAATAGTGTGTGATATTATTTGAGCATCTAGGAAATATGGTGATTTGAATTATTACAAACACATGTTGCTTTATCTCGGGATAATCTATTTGCACAGTAAACACATACAAATTTGTAAACACTCTCATTAAGATGATGATATTAGGGTTCTTTTAGGAAAGTGTTTTTGACAAAACTAATTTAATTCAGTCTGATAGGAGATATACTGCTTATCATCTTGATTCCTGCTTTATTAGCCCAGGTAGCAAAGAATTCTGGCCCAGATTTGGCATAAATCTGGCACAGCAGGCATTCATCCGGCACTGGCACACAGCATGTGGGCCGAACATGGCCCTGGTTCGGAAGAGGTGGCACCGTCATTAAGGCGGCACACAATACTTGGGCCAGGTGTAAAATGTAGTATTTGGCCCAGATGTTAATAATTTGGTATGTGGGCCATGTAAGTTTGGCCTATCTTGACCCACACTTAAATATTATTTTCAAACAAAAAAGAATCTACCAATCGCTTCAGAAAAAGCACACCCATAGCATACCTAAAGTGCAATGATTCATGGGTTAATCAATTTCATTGCAGTCGTGACACACCAACATATCTGGCCCAGTTATGGGTTATTACAGTTTTTCTCAGCCGCTTTAATGCATTTCTCACAACACTATTTACATTTGCACAACAGTTAATGCAATGGTCAGCACAATTAGTCATTTGTGCACATCATAGAAGCAGTTTCTCATTCCTTCCAACACGTTGCAAATGCTTTTGGACATGCATCAATTGCTTTCATACAACTCTCTGCTGTTTAATAACATTATCATTTGCTTATGTCATGTCAGTCAAAATTAACTAAACTTGTGAATGCTGAATAGTCATTCCATATAAAACTAATAGTCCTCATTTCATTACTTGAGTCATTACATACAAAAATGTTGAACTAGTAAAAATCTGTCAAGCAAAATTTATCCCTGCTGAAAGGGATAGGCTGCTTGGCTGGTTTTAGCTGGTTGATCAGCCTGGTTTTAGATGGGTTTGGGCCATTTCCGGGCTGGTTTCCAGCCATTTCCAGCCTGGTCTTAGCTGGTCAGGCTGGAAAATGACCAGCTAAATCCAGTTAAAACCAGCTTGACCAGCCTGGTTTAAGTTGGACATAGCTGGTTTTGGCTGGGCTCCCAGCCCAGCTAGGCTGGTCAAGCTGGTTTTAGCTGGTCATTTTCCAGCCTGACCAGCTAAGACCATGCTGGAAATGGCTGGAAACCAGCCAGGAAATGGGCCAAACCCATCTAAAACCAGGCTGGTCGACCAGCTAAAACCAGCCAACCAGTCTAGGCTGGTTTAAGCAGTTTTTTTCAGTAGGGATGTCTTTTAAATTGATCAATTTCATGAATGATTTACAGACCTGTGTATGTTGTAGATTCAGTTCCAATATGTACTGCAATATTGTTTACAGTTGTGCACAGCTCTACCCAAAGGAAGTTTATGTTTGTTGTAAATAAGGATGTATTAATTCTTTTGCACAATGCTGTGAATAAATTAGAATTGCAAAGAGCATATGATGTAAATGTGAGACATACATATTCAGTGTCTTGTACTCAGATACCTCACCAAATGCAGTGATGTCAAACTTTACTGTCGTTTATAAATTGCTGTGCAAATAGTATATAGTGCTGTCTTGAGCATTTTCAGGAGGTGTCACTAAAATCTGACATTTTTGCATCAGAAAAAAATGTAGAGAGTAAACTGTCATAATGAAAACATGACAAAGCCATTTGAATATCTTGTCCATAAACAATGGTGTCAGGACTTTTCATCTTGATGACACTGACACTTTCAGCGACATGTTCATTGAATAGTTCGGACTGCTGAGCGAATAACTGGTACAACCCTTCCTACTCCCCAAGAACTGTACTTATCCAGAGCGAGCAGAAGGGCTGCCAAAAGCACTCTGGACTCCTCACACCCAGCACACTGCCTCTTTGAACTTTTACCTTCTGGTCGACGCTACAGAGCACTGCGCACCAGAACAGCCCAACACAGAAACACATATTATACACATATACACTTATTTAACAACACACTTTACATGCCATTTTGCAAATAACAGTTGCACATATAACGCTGTATATAGTAATAAACACGTACATACACTTGTCAATCTGTATATTTGCACTCACTACTTACTTCTATTTTTTTTAAATATATTTATTATCTGTTTTTTGTCCTGTTTCTGTTATCCCGTTGCACTGTTGAAGCTCTGTCACCAAAACAAATTCCTCGTATGTGTGAACAAACCTGGCAATAAAGCTCTTTCTGATTCTGATTCTGAATACTTGCTTTGGAGGAATGAGCTATCCATTTTGAGCAAGTGACACTTTTGCAGGTTGTCAACTAGGTTTTTCAGTTTGTACTAATTGGTCTGAGAAATGCATTAACTGTTGTGCAAATGTAAATAGTGTTGTGAGAAATGCACTAAAGCCACTGAGAAAAACTGTAACTTGGCTGAGACTTGGCCCAGATAAGGTCCGTGTTTGGCCCTTGTCTGGAAGCCAGACTTGGTCTAGTCATGTACCGTAATTTACTGCGGCATGCGGGCCAAGCAAAAGCTGATTATGTGGGCCAGAGATATTTTGCGATGTGGGAGGGGTCGCCACAGCGGAATGAACCACCAATTACTCTGGAATATGTTTTACATAAAGTTTGTTGTCAACCACCGTAAAACAAGAAGAAGAAAAAATCATCATCCTTGCCATCATATGGATTTACGTTCATCAGCTAGACACCGGCCTCACAGCTCTGTGAATGTCGGTGACGTCACTTATTGAGCCGCGATTGCTAAATGTAGCTTTGTGGACGCTACTGCGCTACTTGACTAATAAAATAGCTTCGCTACTGAAAAGCTATTTGATTTAGAAAGTAGCGATGCTACCGCCAAGCTACTGAGAAATGTAGTTAAGCTACGCTACTGCCCAACACTGGTAGTACAGCACCTGCAGTTCCGCATATTATGCATCATATTCAGCAAAATGAGCTGTTGAATATTTATTTAATGAAGTATTGGTGACCTTTGCAGGCATTAGTTTGGCTTAATTCACCTCTGATTCTTAAACCACAATCCTCCAACGTCAAAATCAGTCTTCTCATTTTGGAAAAAGGCTGATGTCAATGTTAGATGAGAGCAGAAAAATATTATTCAGATATTAAACCAAGCCAGGGGGGCGATGCGGTGGCGCAGTAGGTAGTGCTGTCGCCTCACAGCAAGAAGGTCGCTGGTTCGAGCCTCAGCTTGGTCAGTTGACGTTTCAGTGTGGAGTTTGCATGTTCTCCCCACATTCGCGTGGGTTTCCTCCCGGTGCTCTGGTTTCCAAAGACCATGAGGTACATGTGTCCAAAGACATGCGGTATAGGTGAATTGGGTAAGCTAAAATTGTCCATAGTGTATGTGTGAATGAGAGTGTATGGGTGTTTTCCAGTGATGGGTTGCAGCTGGAAGGGCATCCGCTGTGTACAACATATGCAGGATAAGTAGGCGGTTCATTCCGCTGTGGCGACCCCGGATTAATAAAGGGACTAAGCCGAAAAGATAAAAAAAGGTGATCCTTTTTGCCTAATTAACTGCCCAGGCTTCAAACTTTTAGACGTAACAACAGTCAAGTGAGATAAATTGTGTTATGAGTATTGTACAGTGATAATAAATGATACAGACAGGACTGTTTTTACAGACTGAAATCTGACTAATCCTGTCAACGCTCCAGTAAAGTTGGGCAGCTCTGAATGGCACCCCACTGCGTAACATCTCTAAAAATAAACCAGGAGACATTCTTCTCATGCCACTGAATTGTTTTTGAGATCATGAGACAGCTCAAACAGTATTTAGCAGTAAATGACTATAAACATAAGTCCACATTTACTTAAACTATTTAAGTTTTGGTGCCTTAAATGGTTCTCTAAACTGGATCTGAGTTATGCTATAAAAATGCTAGGTTTCATGCAATACCTTCATGTGGTCCCAGCACAAATCAATTAAATTATCCTAATAGTTTTCAAATTTAAGTGGACATAAAACAATTAAGCTCCACAATTAAGTCCCAGGGGCATTGCGAGGGGGGAGAGGGGTTATATTGGGCCATGCGGATGTAATGTCCGAGTTTAATCAGCAAATGCATTTCCAAGTGTTTCCAAATGTTTCTCAATGCAACAGTTCATAATGGGCATTAGCACAGGCTGATGGAAACCCACCTACTGTCACAGCGTTTGGGGCTGATCTAATGCAGAAAGCAGACGGGATGATAATGTGATGGCTGTGTTTCCTCAGTCAGATGTGAATGTGTGAAGCCTGCAGCTCTTCTGAAGATCACCGCCTCATGCTTATCTCTCACAGACACAATCACTGGAGCTGTTATCCTCTCCACACCCCCAGGTTAACATTTGCATATGATTTCATCATTATACAATAACAGACGCAAGATGCCACGCATGAAGAGCAGGAATCGTGTGATGATAGCAGTGTAATGCAGAAAATATAAGTCATATGATCACTAACAGAGTTGTTGCTATAGGGATGAGCTGAAGACAGCGTCACTGGTGCTGTTTTGCAGAAATGCAAGTGATAGTGTACAAGTTTGGATTATTGCCACAGCCATATCACCCAGCAGACCAGTTAGTCACTGAAGCTAAGTAGGCTGAGCCTAGCAGTGGCAGAGGCATGGGCAATGTGGGTGATCGCATGGAGACATCCACAACCCCACCATTCCCCTCTTCACTTTCATCGCGATACGACGTCAATGTCCAACGTCCAACCTAAAATTAACCAAATTTCAACATCTATTGACGTTACAGCTTGACATTGTGTGGACCTGACATTGGATTTTGGTTGCCATACTCGACGAATAAACATCAGTATTTGACCTCAATATGACAGTGGTTTAAGATGTTGGCTCGATATTGGATTTTGGTCTCTTTCCAACACAACCTAAAATCAACGTCATTTGATGTCGTTAATGAATGTTAAAATAACGTTGTCCTAAGACGCTGGCTGGACATTGAATTTTTAACGTCACAACCCAGACCTAACCTAATATTAACGTCTTATGATGTTGTGTGCCTGCTGAAAGTTTACTGTTTACTACAGTATATAAGTATACTGCAGCATGCTGAAGCACTCATTAACAAAGAGTTGTACATAATATATATGTATATACAATAAAATAACATATACAGTATAGTATACAATACTATAGTATGGCTTAAAAGCACTGAATCATTTACAACACTGTAAAAAAAACTAAGTTGACTCAACTTAAAACTTTAAGGCAACAAACTTCAGGACAAGTTAGCTAAACTTTCAACCCAATTACTTCACTTGACTCGATTTAAGTTGAGTTAACTCAAAAATGTCCTGAAGTTTGTTGCCTTAAAATGTTGAGTCAACTTATTTTTACAGTGTATAAATTACTATGTAGGAATACAGTATAGTGGTTTAGTACAGTGTTTCCCAACCCTGTTGCTAAAGGCACACCAACAGTACACATTTTTAAGCTCTCCCTAATCCAACACACCTGAATCAACTCACCAGAAGATTAGAAGAGACTCCAAAACCTGAAGTGAATGGGTGAGATAAGGGAGACATCCAAAATTGTTGGTGTGCCTCCAGAAACAGGGTTGGGAAACAATGGTTTAGTAAATAGATAAATAGACAAGTAAATATGTAATGTTTTTGATTTGTCACACAGTATTTTGGGACTTTATTTCAATAATACAATATTGGTTTACAACAAGGTCAAAAACAGACCTTAGAAACGGTACAATTTTGTGTAAAAAACGTCAAGTCAGACATAAAGATGCTCAAATGGCTGTTTATTAAAAAACCTCAATTTAAAACCAAGAATTTTGTTGTGTGTCTGAATGGATAGCCAAAAAATCATTCATAGCCAACAGTAAAATGTTCCATAAAGTCTGTACAACACAGTATAATACATTATATGTACAGATTTCTGCATGGGTATGTTTATCTTCCAAACACTTCCAAATTCACCCTAGAATTAAAATTTACTCACTATTTACTGACCCTCAAGTAGTTACAAAGCCTATTTCTTTTACAACCCCAAATCAGAAAAGGTTGGGACAGTATGGAAAACATAAAGCATTTCTGGACACTGTTAACATAGGGCTTCCTTTTGGCACAGCACAGTTTTACCTGGATATTGTGGATGTTACTACGTATTGTGGTACGTAGTTCCACAATAAAAAAAAAACTTACATTACTAATGCTTTGCTTCTTAGACTTTACACACCTGAAACTTGCCTACAGCACTTATTCACTATGGCTCTTATAGTTGTGTAAATTGCTTCCTTGTCCTCATTTGTAGGTCGCTTTGGATAAAAGCGTCTGCTAAATGACTACATGTAAATGTAAATGAACTTGACAAAGGTTTGCCAAAGTAGTCCTGAGCCAATGTGGTGGTATCGCTTATAGATGAATGACGATTCTTGATGCAGTGCCATCTAAGGGATCGGAGATCACGGTTGTTCAGCTTAGGCTTGCACCCTTGTCCTTTACACACTGAAATTCCTCCAGATTCCTTGAATCTTTAATGGTGTTATGCACTGTTGAAGGTGAAATATTCAACTGTCTTCCTATCTTTCTTTGAGGAACATTGTTTTTAAACATTTCAATAATTGCCTCATGTATTTGTTGGCAAACTGGCGACCCTCTGCCCATATTTGCTCCTAAAGGACTAGACCTGTCTTGGATGCTGCTTTTGCACCAAATCATGATTATAATCACCTGCTGACATCAACTGTTTCAAGTCACATCATTATTTAACCAAATTACCTGAATACTATTCCTAAATTGCTCCTGTCTGAACTTTTTTTGAATGTATTGCAGGTCTGAATGACAGTAAAGGGTGTATATTTACAAATGAAATGAAGTTAAAACATTTTGTGTTCACATTGTCTGCTATGAAATACATTAATTCATTCATTCATTCATTTTTCTTTTCGGCTTAGTCCCTTTATTAATCTAGGGTCGCCACAGAGGAATGAACCGCCCAATGAAATACAAGTCAAAGTAAACTTAGAAATCACTACTTTCTTTTTTCTTGTTTTCCATCCTGCTCCAACATTTTCCGATGTTGGGTAATGTTCTGTTGAACACAAAATTAGATGTTTTAAGCAATTGTAACCCCGCCGGTCCTACACCACCCAACCCGCTCCGAGCTGGTATCGAACCAGCGACCTTCTGCATGGGAGTCGGTTGCTCTAACAAGGAGGCTAAAGACCTAAAGGAGGCTAAAGGAGTGAGGTTTACCTGCACAGCACTTACTAGCTGGCCTCCATTACACAATGTTGGAAAAAACATCCATTATTATCCATAGTAGCAACATATAGTACTATTGATGTCAATTGGTACCAGTTCCTATCATTCTTCAGTATCGTTCTTTGTGTTCAACAGAAGCTCAAACCTGTTTTGGGTGAACTGTCCCTTTAAGAACAGCCTCTTTTATTACTACCACACAAGCTGTTGGTCCAATAACTTGTCAAGCAGCAAAACTAGTAACTAAGGATCATACGAATCCATCCGCAATCTAAAGCTGCTTCTATATGGAATTTACAGCAGGGAAATCAAAGAGAAATATTTCATAATGTATGCTGAAGGAAATAAAAATGTATACACCAAAAAAAAAACAGGATTAGTTCTGGGACAGATGAAGCAGCCCATACCAATATGAAAAGTTCTATCGTCAGTATGGATCCAGCGTTATTGGCTCAAAGGTGGAAGAAATAGTGCATAGGTTTGCACATATGTCATCAAACATTTCTTATGATGCAGTATAATCTCATATAATCTCTCAATGTATTTGGAGATTATAAGAATATAATCTTAAAGCGTTTCAGTGAGAGGATCAAAATGACATCATCTTTCAATCGCTTTATCAGCGTTTTTGCGAAGGATTTTTACAAATCTGAAACACAGGAGACAGATTGAGAGAAACTCTGGGTTATCTGCTCCATCGGCCCGATCTGGAATGATGGCCCAAAGACTGAGACTGTTGTATCTGCGCTGGGAAATCATTAAGATCATAATGGGAATTTGAATAATTAATCCGTGTGTGCCGCCTCATTTGATCTAGACAGCCGACGGCTCAATAGCTCGATCTATAATCTGCCATACGCTCACAACACACTGAATGAAGCTAAAGGTGTTAAAAGTACTCAAAGAAACGTTACACAAGTAAAAGAATTGTACAAATGAAGAGCTCAGATGCAAAAACCTCTAAGTGCCTCCTGAAATTTTAATTTTTCCCTGGCTAATAAAGTGCCTGTTTAGTAATTTCACTTGTATGAAGAAGACTAGGTTATTATTATGGCATTTAACTCGATTTAACTGAACATAAACACAGGAGGCTGAGAAAAAAATGCTCATTTTAGAAGAACATTTCAGATGCCACTTATAGCTTTTTGCATCAGAACTCTTCAAATACTGAGTGAAAAGTTTACTCAATTGAAAGTAGAAGTATCTTGCTATAAATTTACTTAAGTCTAAGGATGTATGTACGTGACGAATGCATCTTCATGTTCCCATCATTGTACTTGGTACAAAATGGTTGGTTGGTTTTCCCTGTGTCAAAGGAGAAAAATGCTTATGATTCTATTCATTGCTAGGACGTTATTGGGTAAATTGCCATGTTGTATTTGTAACCTTATTATAATCATATTAAACTTGTAGCTATAGTACATGAAATTCTTATAAATTACATTTAACTGTCCCTAGAATATGTTCGGAGTTTTGTAAAATAGCGTTTTCTTTCTTTGGCCCTACATTATGGAAAGAAATGCAGTGTTATCATGTTAGAAACAATTCCATCTCACAAATCTTTTCAAGTCTCACCTGGATCATGTGAATGTTTTGTGTAAAATTTAATATGTGATATTTTATGTGTGTCTAATTTTGTATCTGAAACGTTTGGCTGGTAGAAGAGAAGCATATCTCAATGGGAAATTCCTTGTAAAATAAAAGATAAATGATTCATAAAAGTAAAAAGTACCACATTAAAATTGAACTTGAGTGTTAAAAATGTAAAACTAACAGCAAGAAGGAAAACTGGATATTTGTTAGTCCCCAGCGATCCAGCCTATGCAGATCACTGGTAAACACACAGATCACATAGAACTACAAATCCGCCATTATATGGACTACAAGTTCCAGTCATGCACTGCACACACACACCTGCTCCAGGTCTCTATTGATTAGACTCGCAAAGCTGATGCTGCTCATAGACTGATTATAAGGACTAAAAAGACAGCACACACACACGCACATACACACACACATTGTTGCTGAGTCTTGTTGAACTGATTGTGAACATTACAACACGCTTTCCTTGCTTTGCCTGACCTTGTTCGACCCTAGCTTTGTTTTGTTTGTTTAAGTTGTCTGTAGCCTACCATTTGACCATATGCCTGTTGCATGACTATGACTATTGATGAGGTGCCCCAGTCTGAGGTCAAGAGCACTTTGAAGCAGGTTTTTATTCAGGATGTCTCTGTACATTGCTGCATTCATCTTTCCCTCTATCCTGACTAGTCTTCCAGTTTCTGCTGCTGAAAAACATCCCCACAGCATGATGCTGCCACCCCCATGCTTTACTGTAGGGATGGTATTAGCCTGGTGATGAGCTCTGCCTGGTTTTCTCTAAATGTAATGTCTGGCATTCACTCCAAAGAGTTCAATTTTAGTCTCATCAGATCAGAGAATTTAGTTTCTTATGGTCTGAGAGTCCTTCAGATGCCTTTTGGCAAATTCCAGGTGGTGAGTTGCTTCCGTCTGGCCCCTCTACCATACAGGCCTGATTGGTGGATTGCTGCACAGATAGTTGTCCTTTTGCAAAGTTCTCCTCTCTCCACAGAACAATGCTGGAGCTCAGACAGAGTGACTATCGGGTTATTGATCACCTCCCTGACTAAGGCCCTTCTCCCCCGATCACTCAGCTTAGATGGCTGGCCAGCTCTAGGTCTAGAGTCCTGGTGGTTCCAAACATCTTCCACTTACAGATGATGGAGGCCACTGTGCTTATTGGAACTTTCAGAGCAGCAGATTTTTTCTGTAACCTTCCCCAGCCTTGTGATTTGAGACAATTCTGTCTCGGAGGTCTACAGACAATTCCTTTGTCTTCATGCTTGGTTTGTGCTTTGACATGCACTGTCAACCCTGGGCCTTATATAGACAGGTGTATACCTTTTCAAATCATGTCCAATCAACTGAATTAACCACAGGTAAACTCCAATTAAGCTGCTGAAAGATCTCAAGAATGATCAGTGGAAACAGAATGTACCTGAGCTCAATTTAGAGCAGGGGTCACCAATCACGGTCCTGGAGGGCCGGTGTCCCTGCAGGGTTTAGCTCTAACTTGCCTCAACACACCCGCCTGATTGTTTCAAGAATACCTAATAAGACCTTGATTAGCTTGTTCAGGTGTGTTTGATTAGGATTGGAGCTAAAATCTGCAGGACACCGGCCCTCCAGGAACAAGTTTGGTGACCCCTGATTTAGAGCTTCACGGCAAAGGCTGTGAATACTGATGTACATGTGATTTTTCAGGTTTTTTATTTTGAATAAATTTGCAACAATTTCAAAAAATATTTTTTCATATTTTCACATTGTCATTATGGGGTAATGTTTGTAAAATTTTGAAAAAATAAATGAATTTTATCCATTTTGGAATAAGGCTGTAACATTAAAAAAAAAATGGAAAAGGTGAAGTGCTACAAATACTTTCCGGATGCACTGTAGGTAATAACATAGGAAAAAACAATTAATATAGAAGTCAATGGGTGTTTTTATTTCAACATTCTTCAGCCTGTCTTCCTTTGTGTTCAACAGAAACTCAAACAGGTTTGTGACAAGTGGTGGATCAATAAATTATGACTGTCCCTTTAAGAGACGTCTACAGTATAAAAAGCCTTGTTTTCATGCAGTGCACCATTGTGTCAGCCTGTTTGTTTTATCTATCCAGTCTATTTGTACTGGCAGCAACAATAAACACAAGCCACACAATCAGAAATCATTAGCAAATCAAACAGCCCGCCGAGTAAATCATGCTAATGTGATTCTGCATGAGCCGGGTCTGGAATTATCAATGAACAGGCTGTAATTGATCATGCGTTATTGACAAGAGCTTACCCCTTTTTTCTTGTAAAACAGCTCAGCGCAAACACATGACTGTTACAGAACAAGCTATCTGCATCTGAATGAAACCGATCATGCTAAATTACCCCTGCTGTGTGTTTGTCATGAAGAAATAAAAACTAAACTAAACAAATGAGCACATTTAAATGCAGAACGCAACTTTCCCCAAAGACAACGAGGCGCGTCTCATTACAACTCTGCTGTCCTGCTGAGAGATAAAAACACACAATCACATTCATTAAACTGCAGGACAGACTTATCAAACCTCAACCCTCCGTGAATCGAGACACGCCGGTAATGACCACTTTCAGGTGCACTTGAAAATATAGTGCGCATTAGCATTCAATAAAATAGTGTAAAACCACTTTGTGCGAGAAGTGCTTCGTTAAATAGGAAAATACCGGTTATTCTTGACACACACACACACACACACACACTTACTGTACAGAAGAGGTCTCAAATGTTAACAGTGAGACCTGCAAATAGGCCTGGCATGATAAATCACTTTTGTTGTGTGATGTTGTCAGGATCAAAAATGATTCCGAGACTCAGGAAAAGTAATTTTCCGAGATTTTAATGTTCTTTCAGCAAGGGAACAACACAGAAGAAATCACTATTTTGGTACTTCTTACAGTGAAAACTGTAATGACTTTGTTGAAATGTTGTATCAAAGTCTCTTTCAAGAAAAAGCTGTTCACTCAGCAGTCTTGTTTGCAAGTGGTATGGTTCACTTTTTAGTACTTTTGACAGTGCCCTGCTGAAAAATCCAGTTTAAACCAGCCTGGGCTGGTTGGCTGGTTTTAGCTGGTTGACCAGCCTGGTTTTAGGAGGGTTTTGGCCATTTCCAGCCTGGTCTTAGCTGGTCAGGCTGGAAAATGAACAGGTAAATCCAGCTAAAACCAGCTTGACCAGCCTGGTTTAAGCTGGACATAGCTGGTTTTGGCTAGGCTCCCAGCCTGGCTAGGCTAGTCAAGCTGGTTTTAGCTGGTCATTTTCCAGCCTGACCAGCTAAGAAGCCTGGAAATGGTCAAAACCCCTCCTCAGTAGGGTGGAAACAGAAATAAATGCGTACTGTACTACTGTGTAATGTATTAAAGTTCCTTTTAAGAAAGAGGCTGTTCACTTGGCTGCCGTATTTGCAAGTGGTATGGTACTGTTCACTATTTTGGTATTTTTGACAGTGGCATAGAAATGAATGCATACATTAAGGAAAGTCTGCACACTCTGCGGCCATTTTTGCAACCCTTCCATGCAGTTACTCGAAAAACAAGCCATATCTAAATCTATGGAAGAATCTTAAAATCTCAAAGACTAATTAAAGGGAATTTATTTGAAAACACAAATAAATTGTAAATTATGGCAAGTGCTCTGCACCTCTTTCGGTGCCTCAGCGCCTGCCATCAGATTTGAATTTCAGCAGTGAATAACATGCGCTCTGAATGTTCTTATTACACCAGTGTGAATGTATGCTTCAGGGACCAGCCAAGGCTGATCACACCGGTGTGATTGTACGTGTGAAAGGGTTAAAGCTGGAGGAAAATCCATAGCAACAAACTGGAGGATGACACTCAACAGATTGTGTGAAGAGAGTTGATACAATGTCTTTTTTCCTGCCAAAAGCAGGACAAGCATGAAGTAGTCAGCAAACATCAAGTATTGCCGTGTCAAACAAACGAAACCCAGGGTATATACAGAAATCACAGAATGAAATTCAATACATTTTAAGACCTTTTTAAGACTCTTTCCATATATTTCAAGACTTCAATACATTTAATTCCATACATATTATTGCCACTTTAAGTTTCAACAGGTAACATTGGTGACAATTTAACTTGCAGTACACTTAAATAAACTAAAATGATTCATTTAGTGAATAGAAATGCTAATTCCCATTCCTCCAGCAGTTGGCACATACAAAACAGCAGAAATTACAGTGTTGCCAGTGTTACCTACAGCAGTAAACAAAGCAACATGATGTCAAGTCTAGCAGAATTGTATCGATTTCATAAACATTAAAACACCCCAATATTCACTGAGGCAAACTTTATCATACAACTATAAATTACATAATCAAATATAATACAAAATGTAATCAACTTTTAATACTTTTCAAGACCCCATGGACACCCTGGAAACCTAAACAAACCCCTACCTAACATCTGTAAAGATAAACAACTGGCTAATCTGACTGGAAGGCAGAACTTCCTTCACTGTGGTATCAATACTGAGCATTGCAAATGATGAAATTTATTGTCATGCAAGAGGACTGTCTAATTTATCTATAGTCTTTGATTGTCCCAAAAGTGTAAACGAGTCATTACAGTTTGCAGCGAAGCTAACCCGCAAACCCACAATGGAAATCTATGCCGTTTGTCATTATGGAATTTGAAATAGTAAATAT
This sequence comes from Danio aesculapii, assembly GCF_903798145.1. NCBI lineage: Eukaryota > Metazoa > Chordata > Actinopteri > Cypriniformes > Danionidae > Danio > Danio aesculapii. Next base: position 55,958,209 of record NC_079437.1, on the reverse strand, counting down.
TAAAAATAATCTTGAAAATAATACAGACTGTGCCCTTTACACAGTATACACTACATGAACTCATATAATCAGGATGGTGATGTGCTTTTCCAAACAGACGCACAGAGCCAGACGCACTCATGGGCTGACAGTGACAGTCCTGAGATGAAAGACAAAATCTCCTGATGATGGCTCGCTCTCTTCAAGGCATCTGTCTTCTGCCTGTCTTGGCGCCACATTCTGCTCTCTGTCTTGTTTTATTCATTTGTGAATCCATGAACACCGAATCAATCACTCTGGCCGATCTAATGAGGGCCATGACTCCGATACACGTCCGCCGCTAATAGACCAGAGAAGAACTGCTCTTTAAAGCCCTGCGAGTCACGTCCTCCTCCTCACTCCTCTCCACAGTGAGGGATCCAGCTCTCAGCGGCGCATAATCACACACCAGCAGACAGTAATAACTGGGAAGCTACACTCGTACTTTTAGGAAACACAGATTGACTGCTTGCTCACGGCACTCTCTGCCTTGAGACCAAACTTTAAAAAGCTGCTGGAAGGAATTAGGGCTTGGTTGATAAATGAATCTGCATTGATTCTGAGATACATTGTGATTCTCATTGTGGTTTTAATTTTTATCAGCAGATGGAGCTGTATGCTTTACAAACAGCCATGTTTTGCTTGCATCTAATTCCTTACGAATACCGCTTTAAACAAATATGATCACTTACAAAGTTGCCAAAAGTTTAAGCAAATTACAAAAGTGTTCAAAATGATATGGGTTTGTATTAACCTCATTCATATAAAAACGGAGGTGCAGGAAGATTTGACCACATGACTATATGCTCCATGTGTTCTTAAGCAATCTTACGTCTTTGTGCAACATTATCATCAACCGCCAAAGTCAACATAGGCTCATTCTGAAAACGTAGCCCTATATACTTTTCTGGAGATCCTGAATTATGTAGCCAGAGGAATGTATGGCTGCATTTTGTCGTTAAAACGAATGCTACAGCACGCTGAAATTGGGGCGCCGTTCCTTTTCGCGCTTACCACATTTGACCAATTACCTCCATGTGGACGGCTTTCTCGCTGTTACCAGTTTGTCTAATGGCTCACCATGTACGTCAGAGGATTTGAGAAGAAGAGCAGAGTTGACCGTAAGTAAGACAAAAACAAAAGCAAAAAAATAAAACAGACATGTAAATAACAGGGTGAGAATGTGGTAAAACATGAAAACGAGGTAAAAATCAGGCTGCTGGGAAGGCTTTTAATTTTCTGGACTGCTTTTCAAAACACTGTTGGTTGGGCTTAGCGAAGAGGATGGGTGCTGGTCAATGTGTGTTTCTTTAATAATTAATTTTTCAGGGGTTTCACCTTTAATTGATAGGACAGTAGAGAACTGACAGGAAAGCATGGGGAGCAGAGATAGAGGAAGGATCGGCATAGGACCACAAGGCAGGAATCGAACCCGGGTCTCCGTGAGTACCAGAATGCATGTGTCAACGCACTAACCACTACACCACTGGCACTGTCGTTAATCTGTGTTTTTAAAACACTATTGTTTGGGTTTAGTGCAGTGATTTATTGTCCAATACTCAATGAGTAGCAGAATTCAGATCAGATTTGAACATGCAGGAATGCTGGCAATACTTGGCAACCCCCATGAACTTCCACGGACTGTATTGTATTCCCCTTGCAGCGCACCTCTCGTCCTACATCTCCCTCAGGCTTTCATTACCGGCCAGCCTAAACCCATCCACCAATTAATAACCATGACAAGCACAAGAGAGGTTTGAACTTCCAGTGTGTGTGTTCAAGAGGAAATTGGCGATGGCCGAGAACTTAATTGGGCTGTGTGTTCAAGCGAGTGCCAGAGTTATTTATATCTCTCAGGATCCGCCCCTCTTGCTGTCTGTGGCAAGAGCTTCATTGTTGTCCCACTAGGTAGAGTTTTTCAGGAAAAGCACGCCTGTGCTGCTTAAAACACAGCTTTGTGAAATTAAAGCGACAACTAATCCATCTGCAGTTTCATTCAGGTTGTCAGTGATTTTAAGCTGGGACAGTTTTAAATACACGTCATAATTGTTTAAATATTACTGAATATACTACTGTTTGTTTCTGTAGCTTAATACAGCTTATATTACATTACATTATTACATTAATAGCACTGACACTTTCATGATATCTACTATGATATCAGTCAAATTATTTTCTACATCTTTTAATAAAGTAACACAACATGTACCAGCTGTGCGTTGATAATTATCTTTAACAGATAGGCTGTACAACCGACTGCTCATTCAGGTAATTCGAGATGATATTATCATCCGTACTGACATCTTCATCTACAGCACTGCAAGATATCAGTTACATTAAAAAAAAACTGTAACAAAGGTACTTTACTTTTAATAATACTGTAATGTTGTTGTAGTCATAATCTGCGATGACTAAGATAAACAAGTTTAAATGTATTTTAACCTTCTACCTCACAGTGTTACCATATGGAAACATGATATATATGTTAATTTCCCTGCCACTGTTTCTTTAAGACCAACATTGATTTTTTTGTTGTTGTTGGAAGGAAAAGACCTTAGTGTGGCCAATGATGTGCTTTGGTTAAGTTACATGACGTGCAGTGTTTTTCTGTAGCGTGATTTCTGACAGACTGGCGTTTATTGTGAGCAGTTGCTGAATTCAAATGTAATTGTCAATAAAAACAAAGGATCAAATTATGTCAGATCTACAACAAATGTATGTGTTGCCAAATGGCAACACTGTGCAATAGTAGAACGTGCAATAGTGGAATAGCTTAGCTAGCTAGCAAAGTCAGCTGTGAATTTTTAAGTTGTAACAATAACAACATGAATGCTAGTCATATAATGTTGATTAGTCATGTGTTATTGGAATTTGCATTATGGATAAAATCTAGATTTCATGGCAATACTACTTCTGAATAGATATAAATACAGGGAACAGTGTATTAGTGAGCAACACCATGTTCTATGTGAAAGAAGAAAAGGAAAGAACTGGCTCTTCCTGCAGATGAAAGTGAGGATGAGATGGGTTTTAATGACCATGAGAATAATGCAGACTGGACATTTGATAAGAGCAGTGATGGAGACAGTTCAAGTAAGTTAGCTCTGAGGCAGGCGTAGTATAGTATTTAGTATAATATATAAACATTATTAGTTAGTAGCTACATTATTCTGATACATCTGGATATATTAGGCTTGTTATTTATTTGTTATAATATTTACTGGAGAAAATATTTACATTTACTGTATGTTGTATACATGATTATACAATATTATGCTTGTTTTCAATAATATTCAGCAGAAAAGAATGGAATGAATGACAGCTGTGGGAATATGAGTTGTTGGAAAGTATGTATAAGGTGTCGTTTTTAAGTTCTGTGTTACAGCTTATAATACTGCAACTCCAATTAAACAATTTCAAACAACAAAATTATTAATTATAAGGAAAGGTCTAAATTAGAATTTTCTAAGTTAGATCCACTGTTGGATGTTGTTTCCAAATGGCAACATATCATAAAGGACCTCCAAATTTTTATTTACAGCACTTCAAGTTAAGCCTATTTAAGAAAAGAAAAACATTTTTTCATAAAAACAGTCATTTTTTTTTAATATAAATTTACCGTGATGTATGGGGTAGAGTGTTAAAGTTTAACTTGTAAAAGTATTGATGGAAATCTGCAATATGACTGCAATAATTAATGTTGTTTTCAAACCTGTTTATATGCCTTGACCATGCCATATTTATACGTCGCCACAGTGGAATGACCCACTAATTTATCCAGCATATGTTTTATGCAGTGGATGCCCAAGCCAGGCGGCGCATTAGACCAGGGGCTCATCTCCTGTTTCCAAAATGCATCACAGAAACTGTTCTACTATGAAGATTGGTGATGAAAAAAACTTGTGTTTACTAACTGGTTATTCAGTTAAGCATGAATTGTAAACTGTAGGCCCACATAAGCTCGAAACAGTGATTTTTGATGACCTTAATCCAACTAAAGTCATAACTGAACAAAACAGAAATGGAATTAAGACATGTGGAGTATGCAGATATTAGTGGCATTATTGAAGTAAACACTGCAATCAAACTATTGCCATCATGTAGGACTTTTCACCATATTTTACGACAAGATCCACACACATGGCTGTCAGTAAAGGACTGACCGCACACACACACACATTGCGAAATGTGGATATTTTTTTCTTTCCATTTAGCGTGTGTTATTAAATTCCATAACACTCTCACCAGACCTTACTCCTTATTTGCATCTAATACCCCAGTTCGTCACAGGGGGCATGAATGAAATGTTCATGAGTGAAAGTAAAACTGCCAAACTGCAGTTAAAGTCACCCAAAATTTCAAGAAACTTTTACATGACGGCACTTCACGTAAACACCTTGATTATATTATTGTCTATAACTAGATTACAGATGTCTATGTAAGCGCAGTCAGTAGTGTCTTCGAAGTAAGTGAAAGATACAGAAGGGCCTCCTGCTGATTTGATTCAGAAGGGCACATTTTTGTCAGACGGCTCACTGGTCAGGTATACATCCGCGCTAAAATATCAAGGTAAAAGTCATCATAGCTTGCGTATAACAGACCCAGCTCCCAACCCAACTTTGAGAATAGATTAACGGCGATTTTTTTTATCGCCTGATAAAAGTCTCGGGTTAACGCAGCACGTTAATGGCGATAACGACCCACTACTAGATAAAACTCAAAGTTTCTTGCAGTACTGTTTCTTTAATAAATGGAAAGAAGCAAATGGCATTTGCCTCCCTTTTTGGCTGATCCAAAGAACGGTCTGATCCGTGACCAAAAAACCGTAATGAGAACCGAACCGTGAGATCTGTTACAGCCCTACTAACATTTATAAAAAGTATCTACATTGTGTAAACCATATATGCTCACTCTGTCAGCATATTCTATGTGGTTTTGAATCAAACTTCATAACAAGAAGAGTTTCAGGAACCACCAGAACAAGGACAAACTGAATGCAAAGAGGAAACCTGTAGTTTCCATTCAGTCCACTGTTTACAAGTATAGGGAATGTCCTAAGACGATGCCCAGCTGACAAGCATAAACTAAATGCCCCAAAAACACAGATTCTAACTTCATGTGTATTACTTGTTGTTGTTAGCATGACTAACACTAGCGACTCAGGTAGACTTTACATGGCAGTTTAATACCAGAGACAGACATCTCTATAACTCCCACTCCAGGCTGAATCACAGGCCGAGGGAAACCTTTCCGGTCTCTGGGCTTCCCAGCCGAAACAGCGCCACATTTGATGTGATTATCTTCACGTCTAGACTCCCACTAGCGCTGCGAGTGGAGGGAAACACTCAGCCGCACACACTCAGCGTATGTGTGTACACGGGGAGCTATACATATCAATACACCACTGGAGTCTCGCTCTGAAAGAGAAGAGAAAAGCAGATGGTTCGCTCTCGTTTCCTTTCACTGGGATGTGTGGTTACACAACTCTGCTGTAGAGACACATTCTCTTCTGCTTTTTTTTCTTCTTCCCGTACAACGACGCATTTCTAAGCATCTGCGGTTTGATTTCCATTAACAGTTTCTCAAGGGGGAGGACAGAAACTACAAGATGCAGAGAGTCTCAAAAGCACAGACATTTACAAGAACAGTGTGTGTGTTTGTTTTAGTGATCTGTGTAATATTTCCATGCTAATTATGAGAATTCACTGTGAACAATTGTTCCACTATTCTTCATTTTAGACACGTTTCATCCCTCATACACTTTGTAAACTCTTTGTACAAGTGGTAAACAAAAAAATTAGCACTGAACCTGTATGTTTTTAAACCTTGGTAAACTTTCAGACAACATATATAACATAAAAACAACATAAAAACAATGCTTAAAATGCAGTTAAAGTGACATAATAGATTTCCATTTAAGCTGTATTTGACTGAGCATTCACTTCATTAGAAAATCAGAGTTGTGACTCAAATACTATGAATCAGTCAGTGAATCATAAGTTTAAATCATTCAATGAAATTAATCTGAATGACTGATTTGTGCAAACAAATCCGACTTAGCAAGGGAGGACAGTTCTATAAAAAAATTCAGAGTGTGAATGAACTGTCTAAATGAAGTGAGTGAACAGTTTCAAATATTTTGTGAGCACATTAGAGCAAAACATAAAAATCCAACCCAGGCTCATTCCGAGAACGCAGTCCCGGGGACGTTTCTGGAGACCGCGAAATACGTCCCGGGAGGTACGTATTTGTGCAGTTTTTGTTTTCGCGAGTCCGCGAGAGGCCGCTGTGCGCGCTTTTTCCCGCGCCGTTCTCGCATAAACCCGCTAGAGGCCGCTGTCGAACGACCTTCCGCCTGTCTGCCTGTCTTCATGACGGAATGATTGACCGTGCGACCGGCCAATCGGCTGACCCACCCTCCTCCGTCCCTAAACCCAACCAACGACGATTCACAAAAGCCGTCCAGAAAAAGAAAAAGCCCTCGTCCGATTTTAACCACGTTTTCGGATTTTGACCACATTCTCACCCTGTGACGAACTTGTTCGCTTCATTTTTTGGATTTTGTTTTTGTTTTCTTACCTGATTTCTGGAACCGCTCTTCCCCGGACTCGAACCCGGTCGTCGTCGTCCTCGTGGTCAGCCCCTCTCTGCGCCTCGAGTCCGCCAGAGTACACGAAGAGCTAACCGGACAAACTGGCTGCAGCGGGAAAGCCCTCCACACGGAGGCGATCGGCCGGCTGGCCGGCCGGCCGGCAAGCGCCGAAGGGAACGGCGTCACACCGCCCCGCAGCGTTCGCTTAAAAAAATGAAATGCAGCCGTACGTACCCCCGGCTACGTATTTCGCGGTCTCCAGAAACGTCCCCGGGACTACGTTCTCAGAATGAGCCTGGGTTGTAAAAATCCTAACAGGCAGTCACAGATACCGACAGACCTCACAGTCAAAAAATAATATTCTTGCTGCTTGTTCAAACAACTTATTTAAAATTAATTCAATTCTGGAGATTTTGGGGGGGAACTTACTACCCAAAATCAGAAAAAGTTGGGGCAATATGGAAAATGCAAATAAAAAAAGAAAGTGGTGATTTCTAAATTTACTTTGACTTGTATTTCATTGCAGATAATACAACAAACAGTATTTAATGTGTTCCTCATGATTTTATTTATTTTATTTTCAAAATAAACACATATTCTAATTTTGGTTGTTGCAACACATTTCAAAAAAAGTTGGAAGAGTAAAGCATTTACCACTTTGTAATGTTGTCATTCCTTTTCACAACACTTAAAATACGTTTAGTGACTGAAGACACCAAGTGATGAGGTGTTTCAGGTATAATTTTGTCTCATTCTTCCTGCAAACAAGTCTTAAGGTTCGCAACAGTACGGGGTCTTCGTTGTTTGCGCTTCAAAATGTGACACACATTCTCTATTGGAGACAGGTCGGGATTGCAGGCAGGCCAGTCAAGTACCTGTATCCTCTTCTTCTGCAGCCAGGATTATGTAATGTGTGCAGAATGTGGTTTTTGCATTGTCTTGTTGAAATATACATGGAAAAGAAGCCAGTATATTGTGCTCCAAAATCTCTATGTACTTTTTAGCGTTAATAGTGCCATCACAGAAGTGAAAGTTACCTTTGTCAAGTGCACTGACAAAACACTATATCATGACAGACCCTGGACTTTGGACTTGTTGCTGGTATTTCCACTGTGTGACATTTCCACTGTGTGATGGTCCACTGCAGATGCTTCCGAGCCCAGAAAAGTTAACGGCGCTTCTAGACACTGTTAATATATGGCTTCCTTTTCGCACAGTGCAGTTTTCACTGGCATTTGTGGATGTAACTCCATATTGTAGTACTTGAGAAAGGTTTGCCAAAATAGTCCTGAGCCCATGTGGTAATATCGCTTATTTATGAGTGACGATTCTTGATGCAGGGATCGAAGATCATGATTGTTCAGCTTGGGCTTGCGGTCTTGTCGTTTATGCCTTGAAATTCCTCCAGATTCCTTGAATCTTTTAATTTTGTTATGCACTGTTGAAGGTGAAATATCTTGAGGAACATTGTTTTTAAACATTTCAATAATTTTCTCACGTATTCTTTTGGCAAACTGGCCACCCTCGGCCCATCTTTGCTCCTAAAGGACTAGACCTTTCTTGAATGCTGCGTTTGTACCAAATCATAATTATAATCACCTTTTCTGATTTGGTGTTTTATGTTCAATCCACTTAAATTTGTTACATTAACTTAATCGATTTGCATTGGGACAACATAAATGGATTGTGTTGCATTTATTACAGTGAAACGGATGCACTGGTCATGTATTTAGTTACATTTAATGTTAGCCTTTTTAAATGAGATGTTTTACTTAATAAGATTACAAGAATAATGCAAAATGTGTTTCTTTCAAGCGGCAAACATGTCATGATGAGGAGACCACCTCAGTCTTATTTTGAGTCTTTATGTCAGCATATTTTTTTGCTGATTTAATAAACCCAGAATATTACCTCCTGTTTGAAAGGTACAAAGGTTGTCACTTGTACCTATAGGGTCTATGTTGGTATTTTAAACACCTGGCATGTTACAACCACACACATCATTGCCTTATTAAGCATAATCCCCTTTGTTACCAGTAATGCAGTCAAAATGAATCAGAATAGAACTAAATTAAGATTTATTATGACAGTACTGTCTTTTGTAGAGCTCATTGCCACAGGTGGAATTAAAATGGTTTTAGAACTGCTTTTAAACGGTTTAAAACTAGTTTTTGTTTCATTAAAGTCAATCAGTTTTATGACATGGCACATTATCCTGTTGGATGTACAATCATAACCAACGACAGATGAGATGGTCTCTGCTAGTCCAGAATTATAATTTGGATATTAGACATAAAAAAAGGCATTGATAATGTTATGGCGGATGCCCTGTCTAGAGTAAAATTTTTTTTTTTCTCTCTCTGGTTTATTTTAACAAACAGGTTTGTTCTTGAGGGTCAGGGTGTTACAGTCAAATGTATATTATGCCTGTCTGTTTTGCTTGTGTGTGTGTTCGCTCGCTCTCTCTCTCTCTCTCTCTTTCGCTCGCTCACTCGCTCCCTCCCTCTCTCTCTGTCAATTCTTAGGTACGCCCATTCCAGTTTCCCATTCGTCTGTGAAGATGTCAATCTCTATTCCACCCTGTGACATCATCAACATTGCTACCAATCACATTAGGAGCTCACCGTTTAAAGGGACGCGAGCGGGGAAGCTCGTTCTGCTTTTTGCTCTGTCTTGTTTGTCTTATGCTGCTTGCTTTTGTGTGTGTTTTGGCTTATGATGTGATATTGATGTTAGTTTAGAGTTTTGATTTTGGTCTTGTTCTTGTTGTGTTCATAGCTCTTGTTTGTGTGCTTGTAAAAATCCCCTGATCTCTGGCATCAGCCTTTCCCTGGGATTCGAGGAGTTTAGAGGTCACGTGACATACATCTTACATCACGTAGATAACTCCACTGTCTAAACACACTAGTTTAGAAGTGAGCGCCACCCGCTGTAAGTTTTCTTCATATTTTTGGTTAGAAGAGTAGGTTTAGATATAGCGTGAAAACGCTGAAGATGTTCTGTTTGTTTATTTTCTATTAGATAGTTTAGAGGGTCATAATAGCTAGATTTGGGCGTTTTGTTATATTGCTTTCATTTATTTGGCGCCACTTAATTCTCGTTTCCCCAACCATAATACGTTGATTTATTCTCTTTTGTGTGATTTTGTAAATAATACTTTTCTTTTCTGTTTGCCTTTTCACTATTGTAAATAAATTCACCTATTTTTGGCAGTATTTTGGTTGTTGTTTAAATTTTGCCACCTACTCACCACAAATTTTAACCACCTTTAAATGTTGCCGCTTAAACCCTAGAACTCAACTATAAAGTCGTAACAGTAGCCATCAGAAGATGGGTACAATGTGGTCATGAAAAATTTACATGGTCAGCAACAATACTAAGGTAGGCTGTGGTGTTGACACGATGCTTAATTAGTACTAATTGGCCAAAGTGTGCCAAGAAAATATCCCCCACACCATTACACCACCACCACCAGCCTGAACCATTTATACAAGGCAGGATGGATCCATGCTTTCATGTTGTTGACACCTAATTCTAACCCTACCATCCGAATGTCGCAGTTGAAATCGTGACTCATTAAACAAGGCAACATTTTTCCAATTTTCTATTGTCCAATTTTGGTGAGCCTGTGCGAATTATAGCCTCGGTTTCCTGTTCTTAGCTGACAGGAGTGGCAGCCGGTGTGGAATTCTGCTGCTGTAGCCCATCCGGCTCAAAGTTCGACATGTTATGTGTTCTGAGATGCTCTACTGCCTTTCTATCAGTTCAAACCAGTCTGGCCATTCTCCTCTGGCATCAACAAGGCATTAGCTCCCACAGAACTGCCGCTTCCTGGATACGAACCATTCTCTGTAAATACTTTCTGAAATACTCAGACCAGCCCGTCTGGCACCAACAACCATGCCATGTTCAAAGTCACTTAAATCCCCTTTCTTCCCCATTCTGATGCTCGGTTTGAACTGCACCAGATCATCTTGACCATGTCTACATGCCTAAATGCATTGAGTTGCATTGCTGCCATGTAATTGGCTGATATACATATACAATTTTTTTTTTCATTATAGAGATTAAAACACTTTCTAACAGTGTCATGTGCCACACACAGACACACATGAACAAAAACACAAGTCATAACTCTATTCTGTAATCTGTGTGCATGGAGCTGAAAAGTCATTAAAATTCTGAAGCCTCATTTCTTTGATGAATGCACCAGTGATCATTAGAAGTGCTGATTGGATTTCCACCAAATCAAGAGTTCAGTTAAAAGATTCAGTGTTTCTTGAAATAATCAGTGAAACAGCAGCTGTTACATTTCATGCGTCAACATCAAACTTCAAACTGAGGGACAGGATGGGGATGGGGAAAACAAATGGGAATCAATTAAAATTGCTATGAAAATCAGAATCAGAATCAGAAAGAGCTTTATTGCCAAATATGTTCACACATACGAAGAATTTGTTTTTGAGACAGAGCTTCTACAGTGCAATAGAATTACAGAGACAGGACAAAAAACAGATGATAAATATATTTAAAAAAAAACAGAAGTAGCGAATGAATGCTGATTCATTTAAAACAAATCACATTTAAAGGGATAGTTCACTCAAAAATTAACATTTCCACACTATTTAGTCACAATCAGGTGGCTTTATGCTTTAATGAATTTCTTTTGTACACAAACACACACACACACGGAAAAAGGTATTCTGAAGTTTGCTAGAATAAAGCAGCCATTGACATTTTAGTAGGAGCAAGAAAATACTATAGAAGTCAATGGCTGCTTTCAGTACTGTTTCCAATATATTGTGTTCAACAAAAGAGTGAAATTCAAACAGGTTTGAAAAAGACTGACAGAATTTTCATTTGTGTGTGAACTATCCCTTAATAACTATGCACGTATCACACCGTAAAATAATTTCAATTTTAACAAGATCAACCTGTATTTGTCATGATTACCAGCGATCACTAACCACCAGAGGTCACTGGTAAGAACTCACTTTCACATGGACTACATCTTATGAACTACAAATTCAGTCATGCCACACACACACACCTGCTCCAAGTCTCCACTGATTGGACTCCCACAGCTGATGCTGCTTCTGGACTAATCACACACACTACTTTAGCAGCACACACACTCTCTTCCTTGCTGAGTCTTGTTTACCTGTAAAGTGACAATTCAACGCGGTTTCCTTAGTCTTGTTTCTCCGTGTTTTGACCCTTGCCAAGTTTGTCTGTTTGTCCACGTTCACTGCCTGTCTTCCGACCTCTCGCCTGTTATAGAGACTACGATTCTGGATTTGCCTTTATTCATCTGTTTGCAGCTGTGTTGACCCTTGCTTGCCTGACTACCGAATAAACCTGGACTTGGATCCTAACGTTGTCTCTGTCATCCACGTGTTACAGTATTATTGCCATGTTTTAAATTATTTAAAAGTGTATTTTATTTGTACAGATAGTAAATTTAAAAGTGCAACAGAAGTCTATTAAAAGCGGTATAAAATATATATTTTTTTAAATATTAAAGTAGTATTTTAGTTCAACTTAATGGTGTCAAAATAACACAGTCGAGTACACTTAGTTCATTTTAATTTTACTCTAAATACTACTAAAGATTAACTTTTAATAGGGCAGCAAAATATCGTTTTAAAATTGATCTTGCAATGTGTGAATATGCAATTGTTCCATCACAGGACGTGCAATGTGGTGTCAGGATTATAGTTGACCAGGTACAAGAGTTCAGAACACATGAGAAGTTCCAAATCAATCTCACGGCAATTCGTAACTTTTTGATTTAGTGGCTAATCCATATCAATTCTTATAATCTAATTCGTACAATTTAGCACGATTTGCTCATCACTCGATGCCAGTTGGTTTTAGGGGTGGGGTTGGGTGCCACGCCTCCTTTTTAAAATCTTACAATTTCGTACGACTGAACTGGTTCGAATTCGTACGAATTAGCCACTAAACTGACAAAATGTAAAATATCTACGTTTTCTCGTGAGATCAGGCTGGAAGTTCGGAGTCATTTCAGTTTAACCATAATAAAGTGAAAGTTTATTAGTTGCTTGTGTTTTCAAACATTTTAAGCGAGTTAAAAGCATTTGGGAAGAAGGAATTATTACATTTGTAGCTTTAACAAAGATTACTTGTATTTAATTGTCTACACAATGAAGAAAATACAGCTTCATTGTACATTGTACATATTGTTGATTATTCTATTTCTGTACTTGCTGTTAGACTCCGTCCTTTGTATACACTCCAAATATATATATTTTTTTACTTATTTAAACAGAGCTGAAACAACACAATTCTTGAGATTTCATTGGGCCAACTTAATTTTTTTATGTTCAATCCACATAATATTGTTAAAAGTATTAAGCTAACTTAATCGATTTGTGTTGGGACAACATGAATGAATTGTGTGGAACGCTGCATTTTTTACAGTGTATTTGCTCTCCTTTTTTATCTCTGCATTTAATTTGTTTATTATATTTTATGCACTTCTCAACAAAATCATCCCAATCAATCTAAAATGATTAATTAAGCGATCTTGTGAAAAATAGCAATATAAACTGCAGAAAATGTAAATACAAATACATTAAGTACAAAACTAGTCACCAAAAATACAATTTAAGTACATTATTGTCATGATTACCAGCGATCTCTAACCACCAGAGGTCGCTGGTAAGCACTCACTTTCACATGGACTACATCTTATGAACTACATATTCAGTCATGCCACACACACACACCTGCTTCAAGTCTCCACTGATTGGACTCCCACAGCTGATGCTGCTTCTTGACTGATTTCCACACTATTTAAGCAGCACACGCAGTCATTCACATTGCCGAGTCTTGTTTACCTGTAAAGTGACAATTCAACGCGGTTTCCTTAGTCTTGTCTCTCCATGTTTTGACCCTTGCCAAGTTTGTCTGTTTGTCCATGTGCACTGCCTGCCTTCCAACCTCTCGCCTGTTATAGTGACTACGATTCTGGATTTGCCTTTATTCATCTGTTTGCACCTGTGTTGACCCTTGCTTGCCTGACTACCGAATAAACCTGCACTTGGATCCTAACGTTGTCTCTGTCATCCACGTGTTACAATTATGAAAGTGTTTAGACTTAATTTATTTTAGTGTACGTCTTTTTAATTTGGGAACGTATCGACACTGGTGGGAGGTGCCTTAGTGTCCCACCAGTGATGATATACAGCCACATTGCACTGCTACAAATGCGATATTGCATTTATACAACAGTTCGATGGCATAATCCTGTATATAAAGAAGAAAATCAAACATGGAGAGTTTCAAAATCCTTTTGCATGATGAGCTACTTCCGCAATTCATTAGCATCTGCAGATGATGTCATAACAGCATAAACCAATGGAAGTTCACCAACGTCACTTTAGAGTTAGTATTTGAATGATTCTCTAGCATAATGTCTAAAGTGATGACAAAACAGGTGATTTTGCTCGCATTTTAAGACGATAAGGCTGAACAGCATGAAATGCCATCAGTCTACAGAGATTTCCCAGTATTTTTCTGTTGTAATCAGGATAATCACAATAAATAATCCCCCAAAAAAGTAAAGCAAGCACTACCAGTTTCTGTGGTATAAATACAGCACTACCAAATACAAAAGAGAGATCGACTTAGAATGTCACTTACCTGATTTATAATGATTTGTTCAGCTGTAGTTTGAAGCTTTCGCTGAGAAAATGCTGTTTTTCTTACCTAAGGACTTATTATGCAGTCTCTGTCGCCATCTTGTGGCAGAGCATCAACCGTCACTTTCTTTGGTCTACTCAGATAGGCTGATGGCGACCAATGCACTGAATTCGATGCTCCGAAATTATAATTATTTAAAACTAGGCACTATCCTTATTAAAAAAACTGCATAGTTGCAATCTAAACAACTACATTCTCGACTAAAAAAGCCTCAAAAGTACATTATGTTGTCCAACAGCTGCAATATTTGTCGTATTAACTGTAGAGTGTCCTCTGCTTGTCACTGTTATGTGGGCGGAGTAATACACAAGGGTGAAGGCAGGGTGAAGAGGCGGTACGAGTGCTGTAATTTGCAGAATATCGCATGGCTGTCAGCCAATCAGATTCAAGAACCAGACAGAACTGACTTCAAGAACTTCCAAACTTTAAACAAGATCTGCTAATTTACATAATGATGTTACTTAACATCTAACCTTTTATTGAAAATTAACACTATGGAAGCTATACTGAGGGTTCGAAATTATATTTCCCATTTTATTAATCATTTCAAAATGTCATTTTCACGTTGGCGTAAAAAAAATAATTCTGACAAGAGGAGTGAGGGGGAACAAACTGACGACATCAGTGGCGTCTCTCTGCTCAGCTACATGTTAGAAAACACATCTCGCTTTTTAAAGAAACTCAAAGTGATTAGAGGTCATGGATTCATTGGGCTGCGTGAAATCTGATACTGCAGCTGAGACTTCGCAGGCATCATTTGCATATTCCTGCTCTCATAATTAAAACTGTCACACTTGCTGTGAAGCTCCAACACACTGCCTGGTGAATTAACAACAACAACTGGACACTTGTAAAGAAGTGATAAAACTGCTTGTCGAAAGTGAAGAGCTGAACGCATTAATTGAGCTAGTTTTCAGCTTAGGGTAGGCTGTCAACATTTTTGCTTAAGTACATTAAATACGTTATTTAGGATGTGTTTTCATTCCTACATTTTCCTTCGGCTTAGTCTATATTTCAGAGGTTGCCACAGAGGAATGAACCGCCAACTATTCCAGCATATGTTTTAAGCTGCAGAAGCCCTTTCAGCTGCAACCCAATATCGGGAAACCCCCATATACATAAACTCATACACTACAGACAATTTAGTTTATTTAATTCACCTATAGCGCTTATCTTTGGACTGTGGGGGAAACCGGAGCACCCCGAAGGAAACCCACGCAAAACACGGAAAACCTGTAAACTCCACACAGAAATGCCAACTGGGCCAGCCAGGACTTGAACCAGTGACCTTCTTTCTGTGAGGCAACAGTGCTAACCACTGAGCCACCAAAGTTTAAAGGCCAAAGTCCAAGTCCTAAGTTTAAAATTGCCAGGCAATCTATCTAGAAGTGAAAGCATCAGCACATATAGAAGTCTAATATACAGCAATATATAAATCACATTTAAAATAAATTTACTATTGGTGTAACAGTACACAGAGCTCACAGAAGGTTTGGTGGGCATCTTGTTTTTGGGGTCCGATATAGGTTCTGGGTAACAGGAATAAGCAACAAATCCCCAGTGTACAGTCTCAGAAATAATAGTACAGGAGCTGTCACTGGGGCGGTACCCAAAAAGTCCACTGTGGTACCTCAAAAGTGCATATTAGTGCTCAAATGTACCTAAAAAGTACCTTTGAGGTGCCATTATGCACCCTTCAGATAAAAATATGTACCTTACAGGTACTGCCCCAGTGACAGCTCCTGTACCTTTATTTCTGAGAGTGTATGCTATTTTTGTTTATTTTGAACAGGCAGAAGTGTTTGTTTCTATTAGCTACAGACCAAAAGAGATTCTTGTGACGCAGAAGTCCAAAATAAATAGAATACTGAAAAATAAAACTTTAAAATTAGGACACTGGTCTCCTAGTAGAAAGTTCTAAACTTTCAAAAGTTAAGCCCAACTGAAAAACAGTAATTGTGCCTAGATTCAGTAAGCATCAATACTGAAATCTCTTTTAATGAAAATTCTTGCACTGTGCCCATCCATAATGCCCAATTACCATAGGGCTTCAGCGCCAATGATGGTCAGAGGGCGTGTCTGAATTTGGAGCCGACACGATTGTCATCGCAGTGTCAGCCAATGAAATTAATCCACAATCTGCGATCTGAATTTTGCATTGGCACTTGAAAAGTTGAGAAATTCCCAACTTCTGCAGTACGCAATGCCACTGAAGTGGCGCAGATGGATCAACAATTTAACGCTTGACGGCATCCATTCAAAGGGAATGGGAAGCATTGATCCTAAAACCCTGTGTGAATCGGGCGTAACAACGGGTGCAGTGGATAACTCCTCCATCTTATGTGTTTGCATAAAGAAGGGACTCAGACTGACTTACATGCGCATGAGATGAAACAGAATCTTATATTTCCATTGTTTTTCTATGTAAACATTTGACAAACATGACAGAGATTATACAATTGCTCATATTGCAGCACCTTGCACATGAGCACTGTGTTTTTTCAACTTTTACACCCAGTAGCGCTCATTACTGTCTGTTGCAGAGCAGTGGACCAATCACAAGAACTTGGATGCGGGACAAGCTTCTGTTTAGAGTAGCAAGTTGGCATGACAACAGCAACATGGCAAAACCATTTCTGAGTGCTGAATTTCAGGTTTTCACCAGAGCTACAGATGCAAGAGCTGTTGGCGCCATCAGAGCTCTAAGACTGGTCACTGCTAGCAGAACTACAGCTACAAGAATTGTCGATGCTGCTGCCTAAGCTACAAGAGTGGTCACTGCCAACCCCAGAGCTACAGATTCAAGAGTCATTGAAGCAGCTGCCTGATCCGCTAATGCCTCCTTATCCTGAACCACCTATGTTTCCTTGTTCAACGTCTCCTGACCCACTGGGGTTGTCTGAACCGCCACTGCAGCCTGACCCAGAGGCTCCTGAACCACTGGGGTTGTTTGAACTGCCAGTGCCTCCTGACTCAGAGCCTCCTGATCCACTGGAGTTGTGTGATCCGCCAGTGCCCCCTGAACCAGAGGCACCACATCTGCTGCAGCTTCATGCTCCAGGTTCTCCACAGCTCCACGCCCACCTCCGCTGCATGGACATGTCCCTCCGTCCCTCCACTTGTTCCACCTCCACTGCTTCTCCCTCCTGAACTGTATTTGAAGCATCTGGAATCCACGCCTATATGGGTGGCTCTGTTAAGTTCACCAGCAATCTTGTCTATGCAGATCACTGGAAAACACTATCAATCATTCAATAACTACAAATTTGACACCGAACTGAACTACAGTTCTCATCATGCACGTCACACACACACCAGTTCCTGATCACTCCCTGATTACACAAACACAGCTGAAGCTCGTGAGGACTAATGATTTGGACTATAAGCCCAACACACACTCGCTCATCCATTGAGTCTTGTTTCCCTGTGACCGCTACTAACCATGCCTTACCGTGTTTTTGACCCGTTTTGCTTATTGTTCATGTTGTTTTGCCGCCTGTCACGACTATACACCTGTTATTCTGACTATGGTCTTAGATTTGCTTTATGCTCCTGTTTGCACCTGTTGTGACCTTCGCCTGCCTGACGATTCTCTAATAAACTGCATGTGGATCCCGGGCCTGTTGCCTGTTACACATATACACACATTTGGTTTAGTGGCCCACAAGTAAAAAAAAAAGGTTGGGAACTGCTGATCTAGATAGTGCTCTCAATATGTTTCTCCATAGCACAGCTTGATAATAGGTATGTCAATCATTTTTAAAAAGTAAGGTCACACAGTAAGTTCAGTGTGGAGGCGCTATTTAAGATTTTTCTTTGAGGATGTGATTCATCTTATCTTGAATTAAACAGCCCATTTTTTTCAGAAGTATTACAAGTAGCCCATGCTGCACGTACTGTAAGGCTTACAACCTCCTGTTTACACCCTCAGCAAACTACCTTTTATACTACAGTGTTTCCAACCTCCTACACACTGATGATGACTCAGAGACTTCATAATTGAGGTTAAACCACTACCTGCTCTTTCTTACATTATTCTGTTTTACATCAGAGGAGAAGCCGCTCTAGAAAACATTGACGCAATGCAAGAGCAGGTTTTCTGCAAGCTTGATAGGAGAAATTCGCATACTGTTTGCACAGGTAAAATTTACTTTCTTTTGAGCTCAGAGTTCAGACACATACTGTATGTAGAAGTACAAATGGATGCTTGCAAAGGTATACCCAAATAATAGTTTTTTTATGATCAGCAGCAATCTTGTCTGTGCAGATCACTGGAAAACACAATCATTCATTCACTCAACTACACATCTGCTACCAAACTGAACTACAGATCCTATCATGCACCTCACATACACACCAGTTCCAGATCACTCCCTGATTACACAAACTCAGCTGAAGCTCGTGAGGATTAATGATTTGGACTATAAACTTAACACACACACGCTCATCCATTGCTGAGTCTTGTTTTCCCGAGCATTGCTAACCATGTCCTACCTTACTGTGTTTTTCATCCCTGATTTGTTTATTGTTCTTGTTACACGGCCTGCACCGATAAATACCCAAATAATCATTTTTGTGTATGTTACACCCCTAATATTCAGTATTCATATTTCCATATTGTTTCACAGTTTTAGCTGGTCAACCAGGCTCGTTTTAGAGGACTTTGGTCACTTCCAGATTGGTTTTAGAGGGGGATTAGTCCTTTAGTTTGACCAAAAAGCTATTTTACATCAGTGTACAGTCCATAACATATAAAAAATAAAAACCAAGATTCATGGCAATGCTGCAAATATATTAAAGAAGTAAAACTGGAAGTATTAAGCAAGTATTCATGTCTTAAACTCAGTAGTTAGTTGAAGCACCTTTAGCATCAACTACAGCTTCATGTCTTTTGTGTGTGTGTGTGTGTGTGTGGGGGGGGGGAATCTACATTTGTTTTCGGTTTTTTGTCATTCTTCTCTGGAGATTTTCAGGCTTTTGTCAGGTTGGATGGAATTTTTGGGGGGATTTCCTCAGAGATGTTAGATTGGGTTCAAGTCTGGGCTCTGGCTGGGCCACTCGAGGACAATTTTAAAGTCACTTAGTATGTTGACTTATTGGGATAGTTCGCCCAAAAATGAAAATGTATTCACTATTTACTCATTCTATATACTCATACTATATTACTCATTTACTCTTTCTTCTAGAGTTTCTTTCTTCTTAAGATATTCTGAAGAAAGCTGAAAACCTCTAACTTTTGACTTCCATTATAGGAAAAAAATGAACATTATGGAAGTAATTGGTTACATTTTTCCAGCTTTCTTCAAAATATTTTCTTTTGTGTTCAACAGAGAAAAGAAAGTCAAAAAGTATTGAAACAAATATAAGGTGAGTAAATTATGACAGAATAAAAAAAATATGGGTGAACTATCCCTTTAAGGTAGAGACACAAATTAGAACATAAACTAAAGAAGCCAGCCATCATTTTGTCACATTTCTGAAATATTTGCAAAAAAATATAGATTATCAGATTATATTTACTCTGTGGTGAGCGACAAAGTACTGTGAAAATGATCTGTAAACTCTGCTTTGTTAATGGTTTGTATATGTCACATACATATGTATACTATATTATGCATAGTACTATCACACTATTACAGTTTGAGTGGGTTTCCTCTGGGTGCTTCGGTTTCCCCCACAATTCAAAGACAAGCGCTATAAGTGAATTAAATAAAATAACTTGGCAGTAGTGTGTGTGTGAATGGGTGTTTCCCAGTTCTGGGTTGCAGCTGGAAGGACATCTGGAATAGAATTCATTCTGCTGTGGCAACCCCTGATAAATAAGGGACTGAGCTGAAGAAAAAAGAATAAATATCATTTGGTGTGTTCATGCTTAGCATTTTGGTCCTGATGGGACCAAATGCAGTTGACTCGAGGCACTAACAATTTCTCATTTGAATTTATGTGGGTGTCACATTTATATTGATGTAGACTGTTACCTAACAAACTGTGAAAATAAAATATGAAGGGATAATAATACACTTTTCGGACACTGTATATAAAAGTTTAGCATATTTCTCAGTTTTGAAGACATGGTTCAGCTTGATTTTAATACAGCAATTGCTTCTTACTGTCATTTTTATTAAACTGTGGTAACTTAAAAGCTGTAGCTTTTTTATATAAATCAACTTTATTTTATTACTTATTACTTTATACAGTTGAAGTCAGAATTATTAGCCCCACTGTTTATTTTTCCCCAATTTTAACAGAGAGATTTCTTCAACACATTTCTAAACTTAATAGTTTTATTAACTCATCTCGAATAACTGATTTATTTTATCTCTGCCATGATGACAATAAATAATATTTGACTAGATATATTTCAAGACACTTCTATACAGCTTAAAGTGACATTTAAAGGCTTAACTAGGTTAATTAGGTTAACTAGGCAGGTTAGGGTCACTAGGCAAGTTATTGTATAATAATGGTTTGTTCTGTAAACTATCAAAACAAATATAGCTTAAAGGGGCTAATAATTTTGACCTTAAAATGGATTATAAAAAATTAAAACTGCTTTTATTCTAGCCGAAATAAAACAAATAAGACTTTCTCCAGAAGAAAAAATATGATCAGACATACTGTGAAAATTTCCTTGCTCTGTTAAACATAATTTGCGAAATATTTAAAAAAGAAAACAAAATTAAAACAGGGGCTAATAATTCTGACTTCAACTGTACATGATATTTACAATCATGAACACCTGTTGTCATATGTGTCATACTTTGTTCATAGCAAATGGTTTATATGCTATATAAATCCAAAATCAAACAAAAAGTGCTTCAGGTGTAATTAATATGTCAGTGCTCTTTAGATAAGGGATTCATACCAATAAACAGCAAAATCATAAGTCAATGGGACTCAAAAACTAAGTGGAAAAAATGAAAAAGCCTTTATTGACATGAATGGCTATACTTTAAAATAAGCATAGCCTTGTTAATAAATGCTTTTTATTTTTTTTCGCTTACCTTTTGAGTGCCTTGGACTTATGATTTTGTGGTTTACAGTATATTCTATATTCCATTGTGTATTGTATAGTGTATGGCATTTCCTAGTCTACTGTGTATGTTGTTAATTATTTTGTTTGACATTTTTTTGGTTGCTCCACAGTTGCATGTGAATGTGCGGCAACAATAAAGTTCTTACTTATATACTTGTGGAATTTCTTGATAAAACTGACTTAATAAGTGTTAAACTGATAACGCTTTGTTTCTTTTCATATGTAAGCAACGCTGGCTCATTCAAGAGTTCACACTTAGCTCACGATTTATACATAGCTTGTTTGGCGTGCTGTCCTGGGAGAGAGCCCTGAGCTCAAGGTATCCTCGAGCCCAGGGCTCCCTCCTTTCACAGGGCGAGGGGAGACTGAGCTCAGGTCGATCTGAAACTCCCCCGCTGCTGAGGCCAAGGTGAACTTCCTGAGAGTAAGACATTAGAAAAAGATTTAGGCTTATTTTATCTATAATATAGAGCACATTTGCATGGTGGGAGGAAACCAGGGAACCCGGGGGAAACCCACACGGAGAACATGCAAACTACAGAAACACCAGATGGCCTAGTGAAGACCCGATGCCATTGGTATTCTTGCTGTGAGGCAAACGTGCTAGTCATTAGGCCACCGTGCCGCCCATTCTTGATAAAGGTGGAAGAAGGGGAGGAGGGGGGTTTCTTCCAGACGAAGATAGTTGTAGAGAGGAAATGAGGATATATATATAGTGACTTGGGATCCTTTGATTGGAGGATCATGATTAGCTAATGTGGACCAGCTGGGTCAATCATGAGCATGTGCTCCTCTCGAAATTAGTTTAAAATTTAAACTTCACTTAAAAACACTTGCTCAATATACAGTATATTTGACTGCAGTCTTTTTAGATAAAATAAACACTATGAGGAAGTATGACACCAACAAATTTTATTTTATTAAAAAAAATGTATTTTATTTAAATTGCGAAGATCTAGAGTTTTCGTCGAAGGGCGTGTCCGTGGCGACTTTGACGATTCGCCACAAAACAGGAAGTTCTTATAACTCAGGCATGCATTGCTCGATCTGCCTCAAAATTCACACATTTGACAAACGTCCTGACCTGAACACGATTACATGCCAAAATCCAGTTACAGTTATAGCGCCACCTGCTGGCAACAGGAAATGACATGTTTTACACTGTAACACACTCCTCCGAAAAATTTTATCACATTGAATCCATGTTCCATTAGTTTAGTCCCTTTGTGATGCTAAATTGTGAAGATCTAGAGTTTTCGCTGAAGGGCGTGTCCGTGGCGGACTGACAAACCTCAGTGCTTCACCATGGAGCAGGAAGTACTTATAACTCAACCACACAATGTCCGATCTGCCTGAAACTTCACATGTTCAATAAAATTCCTCTCCTAAAGACATCTACATGGCAATATTGAGTCACAGTCACAGCGCCACCAGCTGACAGAAGGAATTTTGGCTTATAATTCAGCCACACAATGTCTGACCTGCCTGAGAAATCACATGTTCGATAAGATTCCTCTCCTGAAGATGTCTACATGCCAAAGTTGAGTCATAGTCATAGCGCCACCTGCTGACAAGAGTAAATTTGGCATAAATCTGTGATTTTTTCCAGGTTTTGTATACATATATCAGCTCAAATTAATATTGTTCGCTGTTCTCTGTCATCCTGAGGCCACCGGGTGGAGGTAAGCCCGGGTGCAAGGTCCCTTTCATTGCTGCTTGCAGCTTTAATAATTCATGATTTCGCCTTATCCACTATCAGCTTTTATGTGTTACATAAAGAGTCCTTTTCAGGCATCCTTTGAAGAGTATAACGCCATACTAGACGAGTGACAATAAGAAGCAAAGATATAATGACTCTTCCGCACTGAATAATGCTAATCTGACTCTATTAATCATCCGCAACGAATTCATCCGCCACACTGCGCTTCACGCTTTCACCACACAGGACTGAATGTATATCTGTGTCTCAAACCCTCTAATGAGTCTCTCTGCTAATCAACACAAAGATAATTACAGCTCACGAACTAAAACGTTACATAACGCGCACACACACACAGATACGCTCCAGTCTGTCTGTGAGAAATCAAACAGTTTCAGAAAGTTTGATGTGTTTCTAGTGAAACGGGAAGTTCAGATACAAATCAAAGCTGCACTGTCCTTTCTTTTTAAAGGCAAAAGCCTTCATTTTATATCATATCCTGTTGAAACCGTTTTTGAGCTGATGCCCCGAGGTCGCCGTTTCAAAGCACTGAAGCTGAAGACTGAGATCAGGCAACTCTTTTATTCCCACAGCAATTAGAAAGCTGGATCTGAAGAGGAAAGGCAGAAAACGGTGTCCGTCCATCTCTCTGTGTTAATGTTATAATGTTATGTATTCATAATGTTCCTTTCAAATGCTGTATACCACCTTCTTCCATGGTAAATATCAAGGTTGGCCTGGTTTGACTCGAAAATAAAGCTACTTTTGAAACAGAAAAACGATCGAAAGGTTTTATGGAACTATTCCAGAGAGCATTTGATTTAAAAGAGTACTTATTAGATAAATTATTCACTTTAAAAGAATACAATTAAATGTGCAGTATGTAGGTTTGACACCTAGTGGTTTAACTAGGTATTGCACTGCTTGTTCAACACTTGCAAGAGCAGGTTGCCAGATTAACAACACCAACAAAGGCTAATTTAAACCATGTTCTAAATAAAGACAAGGGCATGCGATAGAAGGACTATTTTCCATATTAAAAGGAGTTTTTGTCCTAACTAACATCTGAAATTTATATTTTAGGCTTCTATTTTTTGCAGCTGAACAACAGATAACTGACAATGATCACCTCAGGTACACCTCATGTGCTTTATTCAGTGTTAAATGCTAATAATATGAGTTTGAATGCCATTTTTTCGTGACATTTACTGCCATACTATTGAAAGCAGCAGCAGATAGTTCAGCTCAGATCTTGGAAATAAAATAAACAGTTAGAAATGGAACTTTAGAACTGTGACTCAGTGTAATCCAGGGGTCACCAAACTTGTTCCTGGAGGGCCGGTGTCCTGCAGATTTTAGCTCCAACCCTAATCAAACACACCTGAACAAGCTAATCAAGGTCTTACTAGGTATTTTTAAAACAATCAAGCAGATGTGTTGAGGCAAGTTGGAGCTAAACCCTGCAGGGACACCGGCCCTCCAGGACCGTGATTGGTGACCCCTGGTGTAAACCAACACATATCAGTGATTCAGCATCTACACTGTAAAAAAAATCCACACAATCAATTTGTCAAAACAACATGAAGGAATTAAGTTAATATATTAGTTTTACCAATTTAGGTTGGTTGAACATAAAACAATTAGGTAGTCCCTCAAAAAACCTCAACGATTGAGTTGTTGCAGATCATTTTAAATAAGTAGTTTAAACATCAAAAGTCATTTTTGACTGTAGTTTACTTGCCAATGAAGAAAAGAAAGTGTTTAGATATGATGTTTTTCTATATAATATTGTGCTTGATTAATACGTTTGTCTGTAAAAGCACCATCTACAGGTGTTTCTCTAAACAGCAGTAAGTCAGATTTTCCAGCTTATGAATTCTGAAAACTATTATTTATTGTTGCTAATTATTATTTTATTTCAGTTAGTTTTCCAGTGACTGTTGTTAGTTTTGTATAGTTTTTCATTTATTGTGATTTGTTTCAGTTAACTAAAATGTTTTTGACCAATCCTAGCAGGCACACAATGTCATAAGACATTAATATTAGA
This sequence comes from Danio aesculapii, assembly GCF_903798145.1. Lineage (NCBI taxonomy): Eukaryota > Metazoa > Chordata > Actinopteri > Cypriniformes > Danionidae > Danio > Danio aesculapii. Next base: position 55,933,089 of record NC_079437.1, on the reverse strand, counting down.
TTAGATTTAGGTCGTGATGTTGAGTCAACAAAATTCAATGTCTAGCCAGCGTCTAAGGACAACGTTATTTTGATGTCCAATAATGACGTCAAATGACGTTGATATTTGGTTGATATTAGGTTGGGTTGGAAATTGACCAAAATCGAACGTCAAGCCAACATCTTAAACCAACATCATATTGACGTCAAATACTGACATTTAATTGTCTGGTATGGCAGGAAAATCCTGATAGACGTCATGGTGGTAACATCCACACAACATCAAGCTATAACATCATTAGACGTTGATATTTGGTGGTTTTTAAGTTGCGTTGGAAAGTGACCAAAATCCTACGTCTATCCAACGTTGGATACTGACAGCAATCTGACGTTGAGTTCTGACGTCAACCCGATTTTCACGTACAACCAAAATGCAAAGTCCTCCAACGTCGGGGTACAACATCAATCTGATGTCATGTGATGTCCTGTGCCTGCTGGGATGATTTTAGTCTTAATTTTCATTTACTAAAATAGCTGTCATTATTAGATGTAGATGACCTCAAAGCGACAGACAAAAACTCTGATCTCAAGGTGTGAAATAACACACAAAGTTTGTTTGCTGCGATTTAAAAAGAACACAGAGTTGGATGTTGATTTGTGGCCTTTAAATGTCAGTGAAAGTTCGTCTGCATTGCTAAAACCTGCATCTGTTTCATGACTCAATCGTCCTCTAAGCCACAGCTCACATTCAAATAATAACCCTCCCCGGACACGCTCACTTCATTAGACCTTTTCTTTTCTTTTTTCTTTTTATTATGTTGTCCTTAGGCAGATCCTCAGACATATTTCTTCCGAGTTTTAACTACACATGATCTCCCTTATGAAAACAAAGTTCACTTAATTGAAATGATTATTGAAATATGGGGTTACGTTGGCGCAATAGCCTAGTGGTTAGCACGCTGACATATGGTGCAGTAGCACGTCAGGGTGTCCGAGTTCAAATCCCAGCTTGAGGACATTTTCCTACCCTACCTCTCTCTCTATCTCTCTCTCTCCAGCTTAACTTTCTGTCTCAGTACTGTCCTATCTAAAAAAGGCCAAAAAGAAATACAGGGTTACTTATATAAAAAACACTTTCATTATTATGTCAATTATTTCTTAGCATAAATGCAATTAATAATACTGCTAAATTAAACATGTCAGAGTGCAATTTAAATCAGTGTTTTAATCACCTACTGTCATACTTTAATACTTTTACTTATGAAGAACAAAATCAAATTACATTGTATTTAATACAAACTATAAAGTAAATTACAGATGTTATTATATTCCATTCGCATTATAATTTTTTCAATCAATTAGGGGGTATTTTTATTATACATTTTATTGCAAATAACGTGATAAAGTGCTCAAAAAGAATACGCTGATTGCAGCATTGTTTTTAGATCTGCTTCATTCATACACATATTTTGCAGCGTTGTGCATTATAAAGCAATCACATATATGAAATGTAATAAATAATATATTTGGACTTCAATACAGTATATATTTATCTTATAGATAACTACATTAAAATAAATAAATATATATATATATATATATATATATATATATATATATATATATATATATATATATATATATATATATATATATATATATATATATACACACAGTTGGAGTCAGAATTGTTAGCCCCCCTTTGAGCAAGTAAAATTTTCACAGTATGTCTGATAATATTTTTTCTTCTGGAGAAAGTCTTATTTGTTTTATTTTGGCTAGAATCAAAGCCGTTTTAATTTTTTATTAACTGTTTTAAGGTCAAAATTATTAGCCCCTTTAAGCTATATATTTTTTCAATAGTCTATAGAACAAACCATCATTATTCAATAACTTGCCTAATTACCCTATCCAGCCTAGTTAACCTAATTAACCTAGTTAAGCCTTTAAATGTCACTTTAAGCTGTATCGAAGTGTCTTGAAAAATTTATTGATTCATTCATTAATTTTCTTTTCAACTTAGTCCCTTTATTAATCCGGGGCTGCCACAGCGGAATGAACCGCCAACTTATCCAGCACATGTTCCACTCAGCGGATGCCCTTCCGGCTGCAACCCATCACTGTGTTTGCAACCCAAACACTCATACACTCTCATTCACACACATACACACTCATATACTACGGACGTAAACTATAATACATTTTCATCCATAATAATACATTGATTCAGTTTGCATTTAAGTATATTTTAAGTTATTAAGTTATTACCATAATACCTACTTATTTCATATACATATAAAAGTGTGCTAAAGTGGCACTGACAGACAAGGTGAACACAAACATGACTGTCGAATGAACCAAGACAGCAAAAACCTGTTCAAAGCCCACAGCAGTGTTTAGAAGCGGCGTAATTGACAAATCAATGCACAGCTTGATAATTACAGATACTGACGAGACAAACAAACATGGTTTGTGGATCTGCGAGAGGAGCTTCGGCTGATTGACTGTAGTCATGTCTGAAAGGCATGAGGATTAACCTGCTGAGGAACGATGAAGGATAATGAGAGGAAATCCGACATATCAGACACCAGAGCGGCTTTATTTAGCTCTCCTCCACCCATGATGCTCCACCTCTGCCAGAGAGCAGGTTGTTTCTCTGCAAGCCTCATGGGCTCCTGCCGTCTGTTTCCTCGGAGCTGCTTTCTTTAGCTGCACTAACCAGATAAACACATGCTCAAATATTATTAATAACTCACAACAGGAACATAGGATTGCTCAGGTTTCTTAAATGTGCTGCATTTTATGGCCCGTTTCCACTGAGTGGTACGGTACGGTATGGTTCAGTACACTTTTATGGCCGTTTCCACTGTCAAAGGGTACCTAAAAGCGAACCGTACCATACCACTTTTTGGTCACCCTTTGCAAAGGGAACCAACAGGTCTAAAGGCTATCATTAGATGAAGTTAGATGCGCAGCTGAACGCTATTGGTTTACAGAGATACGTCACTCGCAGAAGCATGAGAATGAAAACAAAAGAAGCGCCATTTTTAAAAACACAGCCAAGACATTTCACCGTAATAATATATACATATAATAACAAGCCCTGGTTGACCCGAGCTCAAACAAACCTTGTCGTAGTCTTGATGTACAGCCACAAAGCCAAGAAGAACAAAATCTGCTGTGTCCTGTTGTTGTTTTACGAGCCCATCGAAAGCGTGAGCGGTTTTACGTTCTCCAGAGAGCTCACCGCGCATCTATATTTGAAATAATGAACTTCTTGTGCTCATATTAATAACATGCGCGTGATCATTATATCATATCCGATCCTGTCAGACCGAGACAAACGTGAGAGTGAAGCACGAAAAAACAAAGGAGAAGCCGAAAAACAGCAGCAAATAATGCTTCCACAACCTAAAACATGAACAAACTGCCATGCTTAACTATTATCATCACCTTATGGACTATTATGAACTTGGAATGATGGAATTACTGTCTAACAGAGGTTACATGTGCTGCTGAAGATTAAAGATACAGATACAGAAATGGTGGGCTATATTTCCTGCTGTTTTTGAACCCAAATAAGGACTAAATGTCTGTTGTGTGTAGTTTTTCTGTAATTTATAACATTTCGGAGACTGTAAGGGTCTGTATGTGGTCATATATGTTGCATTTATTTATTTTATATAATTACAGACGTTACATTTCGCACTGTCATTGATCTGCAGTTATAATCAAATCATGTCCATAGAAACGTTAGTAAAGAACATTTATACACAAGTATTTATGTGTATAAAGCATCTGATTTGTGAGAGGAGCTTTTTGAATGATATATGAATGACCCGTACAGCTTTACTGTAGACATTTTATCGAGTAAAAATGACGTCAGCTGTAACTTACTGTCGTACACCTCGTCCACCAAAAGGGTATCCTTGATAAAAGCTTGATAAAGGTGACCTGTACTTTACCGTACTGTACCTCTGAGTGGAAACGGGCCATTAAATCACTTCCATGTCTGTGGTAATAAGAGATTTGTAGGTAAGCTTTACATTTGCTGGAGTAAATAGTAAAAAAGTGCTTATACAATATATTTACATATATTATAAATATTTCTGGGGCAATGCAGTGGCGCAGTAGGTAGGGCTGTCGCCTCACAGCAAGAAGGTTGCTGGTTCGAGCCTCGGCTGGGTCAGTTGGCGTTTCTGTGTGGAGTTCATGTTCTCCCTGTGTTCGCATGGGTTACCTCCCGGTGCTCCGGTTTCCCCCACAGTCCAAAGACATGCGGTATAGATGAATTTTCGGCTAAATTGTCCGTAGTGTGTGTGAATAAGTGTGTAAGTGTTTCCCAGTGATGGGTTGCAGCTGGAAGGTCATCCGCTGCATAAAGCAAATGCTGGATAAGTTGGCGATTCATTCCGCTGTGGCGACCCTGGATTAATAAAGGGACTAAGTCAAAAAGTGAATGAATGAATAAATATTTCTTTTAAAAAAACTGTGCTTTTACTTCACTGAATTCATCTGTTCTTGTGGAATTACAATAAACAGATTTTTAAATATATATTTTTATATGAAATATTGGGGGGGAGTATTTCTGTGAGGAGTTTGCATGTTCTCCCCACGTTCACGTGGGTTTTCTCTGGGTGTTCCAGTTTTGATATCCAGTTCATGATATCAGCGCATACATTAATTCATCATTAATTCATAATAAAGTAATGTTTAGTTTACATATTAAGACATCATTATTCATGTACTGTTATTGTAAAGTGTTACCCCCTTGAGTAATTCTTTTCACGAGCAGTTTTACTTGTACTCAAGCAAAATATTTAACATCTTTACCCTCCTGTGCTGGTTTTTGACTGAACCTGACGTTACATAACAGCATTTGGACATTTCCATCAGAGAGACGTTTTTCCTCCTTGTTTTGTTAGTGATGTTCTGTATCTTTTCTTGTGACCCCGAGGGGAGCGTGTGCATTATTTCTGCGCTCACACTTATTAGCAAATGTGGCTGAACAGGAAGGAACACGTCAGAATCTTCTAGATGTAAGTGTGTTTTCTGCTGCCTCGGGAGAGCTCCGAAATCTCAGAATCACTAAACAGAGATTCCTGTTTCACACATGCTGAGCTCTGTGTTAAAACAGATAGTGTTTTTGCACGGTGTATGTCTTCTCTAGTCGGCCCACTTAACAAACCCTCTTGGAAATAGGAGAAAATACACAGCATCATACTCATGTGCACTTTTGCACACCAAGATAACCTGCTAAAGGATATATCCCGGGATGCATTTGCAGCTCTCTAGAAATGTATATGGGAGTATCTAATCAGAATGAGCCTGAGTTGGGATGTCTGCTATCAGTTAATCACTATAGAAATGTTTATTTATTAGAACTATTTATTTATTTTCTAATTAGATAATGAAAAAATGCTTGACCATTTTAGGGCGCTAGAGGTTATGTATCCTTTCTTGTATGTTATGCATCTGAGAGTGAATTGCTGCTGCAGATCACTGAAATGCCATATAGAGCCTAGAACCTTTAACATTTCCCATATCAATATCTGAGCAGAACATAACCTTACATAACTGATCATTTATAGTCACCTAAAGGGCATCTCATACGGTTCGCTTGCCACCGTTTATGCGTAAAGGTAGAGTTAATACAGCAAAAGCTGTTGCCATGGTGACAGACAATGATGTGACTGCTTGTGAGGGAAAATATCCTGCATTTTGTGCAGTCAATGAGAATAAAATGGGGGAAATTGACAAGAGTAATAATCCCCCACATACATACAGTACGTATTGCAATAGCTAAAGGTCATTCCTTTCTGTTAAGGAACCATATAAAGTTTCTCATTCTTTCCAGTCTGTTAGATTTTGCTGTATTTGGTTTAACCATTCATGGGTGGCTCACCAATGTATTAGATGACTTTAATACATAAAATAAGTAAGCTGACCAAAGTTCTTACGGAGAGAAGACTTTATTGAAGACAGTGAATAGTACCTCAGCCTCAATGTTAACCCGTCAGTCTTCAAGTAACTTAACCCAAAGTACTGTCTGTGAGACAGTACTTTATAACAAAGGATATTACCCAAATGGTTTAGTTGGGTCACAACTCTTGAGTTCCTATATGCCTTTTTGGTTCACACCTTTTCAGACGCAGATACTTGTTTGCATATGAAACAAGCCATCCAAACTATCAACTCTGACCGGCAGCTAGCTGTAGCTGGCAGCTAGCTCTCTGCAACTCTCACATGGTCGCCCACTGAAGCTAAGCAGGGCTGCACCTGGTCAGTACCTGCATGGGAGACCACATAGGAAAGCTAGGTTGCTGCTGGAAATGGTGTTAGTGAGACAGGGGGCACTCAACCTGTGGTCTGTGTGGGTCCTAATGCCCTAGTATATTGATGGGTACTCTATACTGCTTAGTGAGACGTTAAATCAAGGTGATAACTCTCAGTGGTCATTAAAATTCACAGGATGTCCTTTGAAAAAAAGTAGGGGTTTAACCCCGGCATCCTGGCCAAATGTGCCCACTGGTCTCTGTCCTTCATGGCCTCCTAACCATCCCTATATCATAACTGGTTTCAACACTCTGTCTCCTCTCCACCAATCAGCTGGTGTGTGGTGTACGGTCTGGCACAATATGGCTGCCGTCGTGTCATCCAGGTGTATATTGCACACTGGTGGTGGACAAGGAGATTCCCTCCCAATGTGTAAAGCGCTTTGAGTGTCTAGAAAAGCGCTATATAAAATGTAAGGAATTATTATTATTATTACCACCACTGCACATGTCAAATCATTTGTAAAAGTTAATACATTTAGTAAACGTTTTTGTCTTTAATACGACATAGTCCCTCCAGTGTGTCCTGGGTCTTCCCCGAGGCCTCCTCCCGGGTGACATATCTTTACTCTGTGAAAGATCCAAGATCTTGTCCTTTCGGTCATAACCCAAAGCTCATGACCATAGGTGAGAGTAGGAACGTAGATTGACCGGTAAATCTAGAGCTTTGCCTTGTGGCTCAGCTCCCTCTTTACCACAACGGACCTGTATATTGACCGCATTACTGCTGCCACTGCCCCGATCCACCTGTCAATCTCACGTTCCATCCTTCCCTCACTCGTGAACAAAACCCCAAGATACTTGAACTCCTCCACCTGGAGAAAAGACGTTCCTCCAACCTGGGGATGGCAAACCATCTTTTTCCTGTAGAGCACCATGGCCTTCTCATCCCAGCCGCATCACACTCGGCAGCAAATCGCCCCAGTGCATACTGAAGATCCATGTTTGATGAAGCCAACTGAACTACATTGTCTGCGAATAACAGAGATGAAATCCCCAAACCAAACCCCGTCAAGTCCAAGACTGCACATAGAAATTCTGTCCATAAAAATTATGATCAGAATTGGTGACAAAGGATAGGCCTGCCGCAGTCCATGCACTGAAAACAAGTCTGACTTATTGCCGGCAACGTGAACCAAACTCCTACTCTGTTCATACAGGGATGAGACAGGCCTTAACAGACCACCTCTGACTCCATACTCCCAGAGCACCTTCCACAGAATGCCATTACTAAATTACATAATAAAATGTCATTTTCCACCAAACTTTGCACATATGTCTTGGAAAATGTCCAGACCTGCCAAGCTTTGAGACCCAATGACTGGGTGAGACTGCGTCCACTCACGAGTATTTAGCCGTTCATGAACAGTTGTATGTGCTTGTTTCCATGATCCACGGGGTTTGTTGCAAGTTTTTCCCCGCAATTCTGTCAGTAAAGCTGTTGGTTTCCAGCAAGCATTTTTGATGAGAGAGCTGTATGAGAATTGGAGAACGGCGGACTTTGTCTTTTATCTGTTGAGTTTGTTACCATTCAGACACATCGCCTATATCCGTGCTGCTGTGTTCGTCATATGTTTAAAATCCTTGAGATTACCAAGGGTTAATGGTTGAAATGGACAGGGCAAGGGACCTGCTGCACTGCTATCCACTGTGTCTGCATTAAGACCTGGGGATTGAGGAAGAAAGAAGTCCTCCGCATTCATAGTAATTATATAAATCAAGGAATAGTCCAGATGTTTACCAGCTGTGGAGGTGCAAAAAAGTATGGGAAATGTAGTTTTTAAAACTAAGAAATTTATAACCCAAAACACAACCCTCACAGAAAACCTTCTGAATTTTTAAACGTTCAAAAAAAATGTAAATACAAAAAAGCTTGTATTTGTGAATTGTGGGGACATTAGATAAAGTTCCATTCTTTTTATACTCCACACACTGTATTTTCTATTGCCCTATCCCTAAACACAACCCTCAGAGTACACTGTGTGCAGTTTTACTTTCTGATAATAATAATAATAATAATAATAATAATAATAATAATAATAATAATAATAATAATAATAATAATAATAATAATAATCTGTTTATAAGTATTTTGAGACAAGGGAACATCCGCAATATCCTCATAATTCAACACCTTCTTGTAACACCATGTCATAACCATACCACATTTGTGTCCTGATGTGACACAAAAACATGTACACACACACATAGCAGGATCTGGTACACACTGAACACACACTCACACACTGATCATCCTGTGGGTCTGCGTTATTGTCGCTGCAGTGTGAGGGTGGCACTTGTGTTTATGTAACTCCTCTGAGCTTCACCTCCCCCTCTAAAACACCTCCGAATAGACTATTCCCACAATACAACACAAACACACAACACCACAGCTCTCATTAAAACATCCTGTCCACAGCAACACACCACATCATTTTATTTCAGTGCAAAAAATGTACAGGATTACACATAATTACTACTGTACGATAATGCGTTTCCCAAAGGAAACAGAAGTGCATGCAAGCAAGAAAAGAACAGCGTTATTTTGTTATTAGATTATTGGCTGGAGGAGCAGGACAAATGTGGTCAACCCGAGATGGGATTTTTAATGGCCTATGCCGATATTGAGAAATCAATCTGGCTGACGAGGCTGATATAACACATGTAATTACAGTAAATTAGATAAACAGTCAGAAAACTGGGGAAACCAAATGGACATTTATTCTGCATGCAGGCAGTCTTGTTTAAAAATACACAAAACATTGCACATACTGAATCTCTGGAAGAGCTAGATGTGGTATATTTGAAAGTTAGTGTCCACATGACAAAATACTACAGTAAATACCATAATGATTTGGAATTGTGTCCAAAATTGTGTCATTTGTTTATATTACTGTAGTAGTTGTATTACCATAATCTTCTGTAACCAAAGGCAGTTGCGGCAGCTGGAGTTGAGAATCCAACATGCAGTTTTATAAAGAATCGTCAGGCAGGCAATGGTCAAACAGGAGCAAATGGTGTAATGAGGATAATCCAAAGGCGTAGTTGAGGTCACCAGCAATAAGGTCAGTACAGGAAGAAAAACAACATAAACAAGGAAACAAGACAAGATTCAAACACGGAAAGACTAGACTAGGTTATGCTTCGTAATATTAGAGGTAAACAACAACAAGACTAAGCAATGTGTGCAATAATAAGAGGCGTATATATAGTCCTGATCATTGATCCTTACAAGCTTCAGCTGTGTGTGTGCAATCATAAAAGATCTGGAACTGGTGTGTATGTAAAGTGCATTATGGGAAACGTAGTGCAGTTCCAACCCAGGCTCAGGCTAAAAACATATTGATATATACATTTCTGGAGAGCGCCAAATATGTCCCAGGAGCTATGTTTTTTGCAGTTTTTGTTTTTGTGCACCCACCAGAGGCCGCTGTGTACGCTTTTTGAGATCTCAAATTTCTTTCGCGAGTGCCATTCGTGCCTGTTGTTATCACGTAAATCCACCAGAGGCCTCTGTTGACTGACTGATTGACCGATCGACTGAGCCTCTCCTCCTTCCCTAAACCCAACCAATAGTGTTTTCAAAAACACAGACTGACCCGCCCACCCCTTCCCTAAACCCAACCGATAGTGTTTTTAAAAGCGATGCAGAAAAAGAAAAGCCCTCACCTGATTTTTACTACGTTTTCAGATTTTACTACATTCTCACACTGTTATTTACTTGTTTATTTGACTTTTTTGGCTTCGGTTTTTGTCTTACCCACTTTCTGGAACGGTTCTTCACTGAACTCAAACCCTATCGTCGTGGTCAGCTCTTCTCTGTATCTCAAGTCTGCTGACATACATGGCTAGCTAACTGGACAAACTAGTAACAGCAGGAAAGCCGTCCATATGAATGTAAGCGGTCAGCTGGTAAGTGCGAAAAGGAACGGTGTCATACCGCCCTATAGCTTTTGTTTTAAAGATAGCTCTGGCTACATAGCTCGAATTCTCCAGAAATGTATATAGGGCCAATGTATATGCATATGTTGGATCAATCAGCTTCATTCTTTGTATAGAATATAGACATTTCGGTAGACTAATTACTTCAGACAAACACAAAACACCCAAACACTGTGGTGTTTTTTTAATGGATGTCAATGGTTACAGGTATCCAGTTTTACTCTAAATGTCCTCTTCTGTGTTAAAAAAAGGTTTTAAAAAAACAAAAACAGGTTTAAAACAAGTGAATGATGAGAGAATAAAAAACTTTGGGTGAACTATCTCTTAAGTCTTTTGTATATGTTAATCTGCTGTGATCAACCCATTGAAATATTTTTCAGTGAATATTAAATTACTGAAAGCTGCAGTTTATTTTGTATTTTTTATAGTTTTTTATCTTCTAAAAGTAACTTTAAAGTAATTAGTAATCTGATTACTTTTTACATTAAGTAATTAGTAATGCCATCAAATTACAATTTTCAAGTAATCAGTAATTTATAATCTAGTAACTTACCCAACACTGTCTATATATTAGCATAGTAAAGAGCCAAAACACTAAACTGTGAATGATCATCTGGATTCAGTCACCTTTACTAAATAGAAAGTGTTTGTGTACCTGTATTTATTCTTGATATTGTTTCATAAAGGCCTGATAAAGAGGTTTACAGTGCATCTGCCCCTTGTGTAAGCAGATTTGAGGTCATCATTGCGTTTTTGATGATGTCAGTGAGCTGTGACTGTGAGATGACGTGTGTGACGGCTCTGATGATGAGGAAATCACAGCACTCCTGACCTCCATCTGTCTGTGACCCAAACCTCCAGCAGATCTCACTAGATTCAGACAGCAGACTGCCTGCTAAATCTTCAGCTGAGTCCGACACAAAGCACAGATTAAAGCAAATGCGTATACACACAAATAATGATGTTTATACTGTAAAATATCTATTCTCCAAACTCTAAATCCATGCCTTATAAGAAAGAATCTTTACATTTTTTAAATACTACATTCTGTGTGATTTAGGAGCCATTTTCCTCACAGAGATCAAAACACGACCAACTGTAGTGGTATTACATTTATATGTCCCTACACTGTGAGGAATACAAGTTACAGACACATAAACTTTCATTTCACCATCCAAACCACAAACATTTTTCTGAGTTAAATTGCTTTTTGTGAAGAAATCCATATGCAAGCACAATTTATTTAAAACGTCAGACTTCTGTCAGGTTCTCTTCATGTGCAGTTAGGCCACTATTATCTCCCCACTGAATGAAGCAAGTGAGAAAACTCTGTGTCACTTTTTAATGGTCACTTATCACTCGATTTTTTAAACCCTCAAGTGGGGCTCGTTTCAACATCGATATCACAATGTGATCATTATGCATAGTTACACTGCAGGATAGTATGTATGGTTGAGTTTGGATTAGTTGATCATCTGCATGAGTTTTTGAGCCCTGTGGCTGTATAAGGATTTTAAAAGCAATTGCAATTGCACTGTTTGTTGGACAGCTGTTGGACAACATAATGTAATTTTGAGTTTTTTTAGGTGAGGATGTAGTTGTTTAGATTGCAACTATGCAGTTTATTTATAAGGACAGTGCCTATTTTACATATTTATAATTTTGGAGATTCACTGCGTTCACCACCATCAGCCTGTCATACTGAGCAGAGCAAAGACGGTTGACGTTCAGCCACAAGATGGCGACAGAGATCGCATAATACGTGTTTAGGGGAGAAAACTCTGCTTAATCTCAAACTACAGCTGATTAAATACTTATAAAACAGGAAAGTAACATTCTATGTCGATCTCTCTCTTTTGTATTTTGTGGTGCTGTATTTATACCATAGTAATCTGCTAGTGTTTGCTTTGCTTTGGCATTTTCAGGGTTAATTATTGTGATCTCCCAATTTGAACAGAGAAATACTGGGAAATATCAGTAGACTGATGGCATTTCATGCCGTTCAGGCTCATAATCTTAAAAAGTCAGCAAAATCACCTGTTTTGTCAACACTTTTGAAATTATACTTGAATCATTCATGCTCATTCACTAGCTCTAAAGTGATGTTGGTGAATGAGCAACGGCTCCTGCTGCTCTGACCATCAGCTGCAGATGTGTATGAATAGGTTTTACGAAAGTGTTTTTGAGACTCTCCGTGTTTGATTTTCTTTTTTATATAGACGACTATGTCATTTAACTGTTGTATAAATGCAATATCACACTTGAAGCAGTGCGATATGGCTATGTATCAGCACTGGTGGACACTCAGCCAGCGGTCTTGTGCCAACGCACGCCTCCCACTAGTGCCAATATACAGCCATATCGCATTGCTACTTGTGTAATATTGCTTATTTATGCAGATTTCCTGCCCTAAAAAAACATTCAAATCAATCTAAAACTATAAATGATTTCCAAATAAAGGTATTCATGTCATCTAGTAAAATATTATATCACTCTAACTCTGGAAAAACCGAACATTGCAATATTTAGTTATGAATATTATAGTATATATATACACACACATATATATATATATACATATATATACACATTTATATATATACACACACACACACACACATATATATATATATATATATATATATATATATATATATATATATATATATATATATATATATATATATATATATATATATATATATATATATATATATATATATATATATACCCGGAGCCAACACTTGCAACATGCAAACTCAACACAGAAATGCCAACTGGCCCAGCCAGGACTTGAACCAGCGACATTCTTGCTGTAAGTCGACAGTGCTAACCACTGAGCCAGTGCATTACGTTCAACTTCCTCGCAACAGGCCCTAGTGATAACGTGTTCATGTGATGTAGTGGTGTCTCAATTCTGTTTTAAGGGCCAAGGAGAAGGCTTTTGAATATGGATATAAAATAGAATTGGGCCTAGTAGCACACTTAAATGCACATCTTTTTCGTTAGGGATAACCTATTAAAATAATTGTGCCAAATAAACGATTAGATATGATGTGTGCTTACTGAGCTGGATAGATATGTCAAGAAATGGGCTGTGAGCTCAGTGAACTACATGAGTTACTCTCAGATCAGTGTAAAAGCCTCTCCAGAGCTCCATCTGTACACGAGCGGCGAGCTGGAGAGAGAATCGAGAGTACTTGTGAAATCACATCTTTCTTTTGTCATGTCATTTAAGCCGCTCTGCTTTAGCAGGGAGAACGATTATGTAAGTGTAACTTTTACATCCAAGACAAAGCATGAGTTAACGACATTCAACGTAAGTTTAGATTGTGCTTTTTTCCTTATTGTGATGCATATCCGAGCGAAGCAGCTTCTGAAATAAGAGATAAAAGAGATGGGGTTTAATTCGGTACATCGTTGGATTATTCAATGCTATCTCATGGCAATTCGTAACTTTTCGATTTAGTGGCTAATTCGTATGAATTCGTACGATCTCATTCGTACAATTTAGTACGATTTGCTCATCCCCCAATGACGGTTGGGTTTAGGGGTGGGGTTGGGTGCCACGCCTCCTTTTTAAAATCTGAAATTTTCGCACGACTAAACTTCATAAACTTGATATGAATTCGTACGAATTAGCTACTAAACTGACAAAACGTAAAATGCTTACGTTTCCACGTGAGATCAGGCTGGAATATTAGATGTTAGCCCCTTTCACACAGTGATAACGATAAATATCCAGAAAATTACTGGAACAACTTTACCGATAAATTTAAATATGTGCTGTTCACACAGGCAAGAACGTTTCGAAATTTTTCTGGAAAGGACCATTCACACATCCATTCCAACACTGTGAAAAATGCAGGGTTTCACACAATACCGTCATGTTGTCTTAACACAAATCGATTAAGTTAGCTTCATAATTTTTACAAAGTTGATTGAACATAAAGCAATTAAGTTATGCCACAAAAACCTTCAAGAATTATGTTGATCCAGCTCAGTATAAATAAGAAGTTTGAACAGGCAGCAAAAATTTTTTTTGAGTGAAAATACCTGTCACGATCATCATCGATTTAACAACCAGAGATCGATGGTAAATACTCACATGAACTACAAATACGTCATGTTATGGACTACATATTTAGTCATGCAACACACACACACACCTGCTCCAAGTCACCAGTGATTGCAAACACCCACACAGCTGAAGCTGCTCACAGACTGATTACGTGAACTATAAGAACAGCACAAACACACACAATGTTGCTGAGTCTTGTTATCTGTTTAGTGACATTACAATGCGTTACCTTTGTCTTGCTTTGCCATGTTTTTGACCTCTGACAAATAAGGGACTAAGCCTAAGAAAAATGAATGAATAATTTATTTTAAGGTCACAAGTGGTTGTGTAAGCATTTCACTGCATATAATACTGTGTATGACTCTGTATGTGACAAATAAAACTTGAATTTGATTTACAAAATTGTACAAAATGTATAAAATTCCTCAAAGAAACATGGTATTTAGTAAATATTGTAATGATTTTTTGTCATAGAAGAAAAATCGTACAGGGTCACAATTGGCTTGTCGTGTCCTATGAAGCCCAATCATAATTATTATGTGATTTATGAAATCATGCCATAGGCACATTTATGAGAGGCTTGATATTATGCTTGAGCGTCTTATGGATTAACATCATCAAGGCTGTGTGTGCTTTTTGGAGCGTCAGTAACTTTCTCCCCATTCTGTTGCATTATACTGTATGAGTTTGAGTGTATTCATTTGGCTGCACTAAATTATCTTTACTGCATGCTACTTCTGCATATGCTCTTAAAATGACTTATATATATAAACAAATAAGAGCAGCACACGAGCGTTCAGAGAAAAAAATAAGCATAACTTTAGGAAGGCTCGTTCATCATATAGTATATTTTAAACAGCCTATAAAAGCACACTATCTAACCAAGAGGAAGAAAGAGGACGTGTTTAAAGTGCTCATTTTAAACACTTCTCACTAATGGCTTGAAAGATAGTCCACGTCCAGCCTCAGAGGAGTCCAGTAATGAAAATATCAATATGCTCAAAGGCTTCATAGAGAGAAAGGCACGGAGAATCGCTGGGGACTTGACAGATCATTTGTTCCAATTAAATACATGTGTAAGAAATCAAAGCTGCGTCGACGCTCTGAAAGTCAGATGCAGGAACACAATGATACGACTGTGACTCACAAAGTCTGTTTGAGGCTCCGTTTCAACTGATAATTCTGTACAAAATCCTTAAGAAGTTAATTAAAGACAACACAGGCTCATTGGAAATACGTGGTTCATCCAACAGTATTGTGAATCCCCCAAAATGTACTTCCACAAATGTTTGACTGCAGTTTCAAGGTAAAATGAAAGCTACGGTGCAGTATGATGGCAACAACTTTTGCTCCTTTTAACACTAATGACATTTACAGGGACATATTATCAATGATTAAAGGATTGTTTTTTGTGTAGTTCTTTACACAACACCAAATGAATACCTCAAAAACAACTTAAAGGTGTCTATCACTAGTAAATAAATAAGTTTGCTACACCTTTGGATACAGACAACTTCTGTAGAACACTCGGGTTGGATTCCGGTGAAGCATTTAATAGACAAAAAGTAATGTAAAATAAAGGTAAAACGATGTTGTCACAGTGCAGTATGGCTGTTTCTCAATTCCAAGAACTCAGAGATTGGACTTGCGTTCTTGTGAAGACCGTTCTTGCCAAGTTATCTCAGAAGAACGAACTCAGGAGACCGCGAGAACACGTCCTGACAGAAATTAGATGCTGCGTTCTTCCTAATGGTCACATGACCTTCAATTATTTAAACATTACAGCATTCCTACAACAGTTTATTGTTTTTCCTCTTTTCACAATATATATGCATAAAGATATATGCATTTATTATGTAGACAGCGCCCTCTAGGGCTGTCAAAAATGTTAAATATTTGTCAGACTTATTTTAAAAAAGACACAATCGAATGGAAAAACCCACATTGGGATTTTTACTGTCAAGAGGAGCGAGACATGATAGTGACAAAACCCAATCTAATCTCATGAGGTAACGTAACTATTTTACCTTTTGTCGGTTTAGTGGCTAATTCGTACGAATTCAGTCGTACAAAAATGTACGATTTTAAAAAGGAGGCGTGGCACCAAACCCCACCCCTGAACCCAACCGTCATTGGGGGATGAGCAATTCGTACTAAAATGTATAAATGAGACCTTACAAATATATGCTCCACAATACAAATAAAACGAATTTCAGCAAATAAACACCCTTAATGAGTTAATGCATTTATTAAGATTTTAATGGCGATGTTTACTTTCACCGTCTCATTTAGGGAACAGTCCAGAGATAAATAAGTTATATCTCTGAACTTTAATAATCTATAATCTATATAATATATAATCGATATAATCGACATCTTTTAAATCTATATAAAATGCTGCGCTTCCCACCTCAGCCGCAATGAAATTTTGCTCTCAAGTCTGCATCGAAGCATCCACGATATCAAAAACACATCCGGGAACTTTCATACGTCCTCTGTTCTTGCGGTCTTGAGTTTTGGAACTGAACTTTTGCGGTTGATGATGACGTTACACGAGAACATGAGGACACAAGACCGCTGAAGAACACATATTGAGAAACTATATATTAGCAATATTAAGAGGTCAGTGGTTCTCTACTCAGGGGGGGCTGGCTGCCACGGGTCCTCCGACAAGGTAGGGGGTGGGGTATCGCGGATGACAGTGAAAGGGCGGGGGGGGTGTTGATTGCAGATGAAAATGAAGAGCGGTGGGGGAGGAGTGGGTCTCGGATGAAATTGAAGAGCGGACTGGGGGGGCTGGGGGGTATCGCGGGCCCTTTATTATGTCTCTGGGGGCCCCCTAAATGTATGGGCCATTAGAATTGCCTTAACCCCCATAATCCTCCCCCCCACCCCCTAGCGGTTCCCCTGTCTCTATTGTAGGTGATCTGTATAACAAGAAGTAACTTCTAGTGTATTCCCAATGTGTTTCTGAAACGTACAAAAACATACTATAAATATTGTAATTCAGACTCACAGAAATGTAGACAGCGCCCTCTAGGGCTGTCAAAAAATGTAAAATATTTGTCAGACTTATTTTAAAAAACAGACAATCGAATGCAAAAACCCACATTGGGATTTTTAGTGTGTCAAGAGGAGTGAGACATGATAGTGACAAAACCCAATCTAATCTCATGAGGTAACGTAACTATTTTACCTTTTGTCGGTTTAGTGGCTAATTCGTACGAATTCAGTCGTACAAAAATGTACGATTTTAAAAAGGAGGCGTGGCACCAAACCCCACCCCTGAACCCAACCGTCATTGGGGGATGAGCAATTCGTACTAAAATGTATGAATGAGATCGTACGAGTCCATATGTATTAGCCTCTAAATCGAAAAGTTACGAATTGCTGTGAGATAGCGTTCCATAACCAACATGGTTTGTTTTTATTAAAACAAAACATCTCAGTATTCCAGACACCTCAGAGTTCTAAGTTTTCCTACTTGGGAATAATGTCTAGAAGTCAGATATCTGACCTATGAACTTGAAGAACCCTGATTTCAGAGAGACGTGTCATCACATTCACTTTACAAATGATGACTAGATTAGCGCTTACTTACTTACTTACTTACTTACTTACTTACTTACTTCCTAAAGCATCAGATTCTTGCAATGTTTTAGAGATGATAGTATGCTGATTTAGTTACTTCTTTGAAATGACTAATGAAACTCATATCTGACTCCAAAATAAAACGAGATTCTTGACCTAGTGGATTTGTCATTGAAATGTGCAGTGTTTGTGTAGCGAAATGTACCCAGCACAACGTATTTTGTTTCACAAAAAAGTAGGCTGAGTCACATATTTACAATAAACCTGGGTTGATTAAAGACCTGAGAAGGTATAAACAATTGTTATCATTTAAAAATGAAATGAAATCTTATAGTTACATCCATAAATATGATCGCTGCATAAATAAACACAGAATTATACAGCAGTTTTGTGCTTCTTGCAACACCTAAAAATCAAGTTATTGTTGTAATTTTTTGACCTTTAAATAAATAAATAAATAAATAAAATAACAGATTTCATTACTGTCTATTTTGTAGATGTTTTCACAATGTTTTCTCTCAATCCATTAGGCTGATTAATAGATCTCTACGCACATTCATTTTCATCATGAGAGCCTCCATTCTCCACAGCTCAACAAGACAGTTCAGAAAAACTAAAATATACATGCAAATACATTAGATGCATTAAAGAAGGTACACAAATAACATCTAGAGAGCAAAACATACAGCTGAGGTAGCATTTTTTGTTCTATCTAGTAGTTAACATGCCACGGTGGCTCAGTGGTTAACACTGTCACCTCACAGCGATAAGGTTGCTGGTTCGAGTCCCGGCTGCAGGGGCGCCGCTGGCCGCCACGGCCCTTTGACAATTTATCGAGTTTGAAAATGAAGACCGGGGATCGATTGGGGGGTGCGGTGATCGCTTTTGACAGTGAATAGCGGGGGGGGGGATATGGGTGATCACGTTGGAAAGTGAAGAGAGGGGGGGGTGAACGCTGATGCATGTTCTCTCCATGTTCGTGTGAGTTTCCACCAGGAGATTCGGTTTGCCCCACAGTCCAAATAGCTGCGCTATAGGTTAGTTCAGTAAGCAAAAAGGACCATAGTGTATGAGTGGAGTGCGTGTATGAACGTGAGAGTGTATGAGGGTTTCCCAGTAGGCACTGGGTTGTGGCTGGAAGGGTGTCTGCTGTGTAAAACATTCTGGATTAGTTGGCAGTTCATTCCGCAACCCCTGATAAATAAGGGACTAAGCCGAAGGAAATGAATAGTAGCTAACATGTTAAATACTATCTAGCTAAACATTTTTGTGTAGAGGTGCACTTATAAACAGCTATTTGTGAAGTTGGTCACAAAGAAACCGAGGGCATACGAGCAAGGACGAAAGTGGGCTGTCATGGCCAAACGGGTTCACAAAGGAAAATAAATGAGTTATTTAACTGGCTGCCTCGTTATATTTACGCCCACCTACAGGCCCAGTGTACATTTACGTACAAATTCAACACAATGGAGTTGCAAACACCCAGAACCCACAACATCCGAAGGCAAAGCCGGCACATCTTCCTGCGAAATTAAAGAGCGCATATAAAACTGCAGCTTTAAATAAGAGCTGAGAGGCTTTAGTTGTGAGTCTGGAGGGTTGCAGCATCAGCTAAAGCAAGATAAAGCGTGAGGGCAGTGGAGAAAAGAGATGTGAAATGAGCAGTGTTCAGATGATGGCAGGGTCGGGTGGATGCAGAGATGGAGCCTGCGGTTGCAGCACATGCTCACACCAGGAGGACAAGAGCTTATGAGACCCTCTGACTTGCAAGCACACACATACACACGCGCACACACACAGTAACAGACAGAAAAAACATTTAGACTTTGACAATACAAAGAGCTATTTCTGACCAATTTAAGGGCTAATCACACTCAACGCATTCTTCCCTTCTGAGACGGTGCACCGCACTGCACTTTTTATGTCGCTAGGCAACCACTGAATCAGCTGCATGTTATTTAATAATATTATGATATTCACAATTTCAGTCATACAGCTCCAAACAACACGAATAAACAAGGTTGTTGCTAGATTGGATATGGTTACGGCCGGAAGTTAATGAGAATAATTTATATTATTTATTACATTTCACATTTATTGTATTTTATTAATGTCTACCCCCACCCTAACCCTAAACCCAACCGTTACAGTAATGTAAAAATATTAATTATTGTTATACAGTGTCATACCAAAAAACAACCATCCCGTCGGCGCCAATAGCCTAGTGGTAGTGCGTCAACACATAGCACCAGGGTGCTCACGGCGACCCGAGTTCGATTCCCAGCTTGAGGTCCTTTGCCGATCCTTCCCCTATCTCTGCTCTCCACACATTCCTGTCTATAAAATCTCCACTGTTCTTTCCAATAAAGGTGAAAACCCCTAAAAAATAATTATAAAAAAAAAAACATCCCCTCCATCTTTAAAAATCTCCGCAGTCATCTAACAACACAAACACTGCTGTAACTTCAAACGGAAACACTGGCTCTGTTTTCATTTAATTGGACAATGAAAAAAGACGCAACTGACTGACTAAAACGCAAGGAGCGCAGGGTACATAAGCAGTGCGCAAAAATATCATGGCCATTAGAAAATCATTCAAAAATACCCTACAATTTAGTAAAAACGTAAAATTTGTTGCACCGAGTACGTTTCGCTGCACGTTTCAGATGACAAATCCATAAGAGGGCGTTAGGGCTGTCAATACTGCTAAAAACATTCATTCGAATTTCTTTCTTACGTTATATTAAATTATATGAATTGTATTTGAATTCTAAAGGCAATAGAAGAGGCAATAGCAAAAAAAAAAACATGTTGGATGGGATCAAGGCTAGGATCAAAGTATAAATGAAAACATTTAGGTAATTCATTGATATATTATTTACTTAAATAAAAATAGTTCATTAACATTTTATTATTTATTTTGTTTGGGTTTTCCAGAACACAGTTTTCATTCAGTTCAACTGCTCTTTCAAATATTTTACAAGATGTAAATATTGAGTCATGACTGAATATTTAGTTTGTTCCTTTCACAAAGTCAGTAGGAGTATAATAGTTCCACTAGTACGATTAAACTAGTTCTTTCAAAAAGTAAAAACTCAAAGAAATGGGCAAATGGAAAAATGGCTAATAATGACTCTTTTAATGACAATAATGACATTCTTTTTTTTATACAAATAATAATTTTTTTTGAATGTTGATAACTCATGGACACCATCTGATGTCATTGTATGGGAAGGTGCATTCTACTGAAATTCTCCTTTTTGCGTTTCACAAATTTTTTTTTAATAAAACTCATTGTATGATGCAATGTATGATGAAGTGTTATCTTTGCTTAACTGACAAAAGTGCAAAGAGCAAAGTGTGCCAAAACAGTTCACTCACTCACACAGCACTGAAATGATCAAATCTAGTAAAACACCCTTCACTCTCAAAACACTCAAAAATGTGTAATTAGTATTATTATTAACGGTAATAGTAATAAAAGCAACAATGACTGGAGTAATAATTTCATTTGAAACTACATACAGTAAGAAAGCAGTTATTTAAAATTGTAATAAATATTTACTACTATAACTATTTTAAAACTAAAATAAAACTGACACAAACTTATATATACCGGTAGTATATATATATATATACAAATAGTTGAAGTCAGAATTATTAGCCCTCTTTTGATTTTTTATTTCCCAAATGATGTTCAACAGAGCAAGGAAATGTTCACAGTATGTCTGATAATATTTTTTCTTCTGGAGAAAGTCTTATTTGTTTTATTTCGGCTAGAATAAAAGCAGTTTTTAAATTTTTAAAAGCAATTTTAAGGTCAAAATTATTAGCCCCTTTAAGCTATTTTTTTTCGATAGTCTACAGAACAAACCATCATTATACAATAACTTGCCTAATTGCCCCAACCTGCCTAGTTAACCTAATTAACCTATTTAAGCCTTTAAATGTCACTTTAAGCTGTATAGAAGTGTCTTGAAAAATATCTAGTTTAATATTATTGTCTGTCATCATGGCAAAGATAAAATAAATCAGTTATTAGAAATGAGTTATTAAAACTATTATGATTTGAAATGTGTTGAATAAAAATCTTCTCTCCATTAAACAGAAATTGGGGAAAAAAATAAACAGGGGGTCTAATAATTCTGACTTCAACTGTATATATAAACATAACAACTTTTAGTTAACATATTAATATTTCTCAGTTTCACTATTGAGCCTAATTAAATCTTTATGGAAATTAATGGGGAAAATAGCACTTAAAATGTGGATGGGCAATACCCAGCAGGCACAGGATGTCAATATGACGTCAGGATGTCAATATGACGTTAGACTGACATTGTACCCTAATGTTGTGGGATGTTGCATTTTGGGTGAAAGAGAAAATTGGGTTGATCTCAGAATCTAACCTCCAACGTCGGATAGATGTTGCATTCAATTCAATTCACCTTGATTTGCATAGCGCTTAAACAATGTAGATTGTGTCAAAGCAGCTTCACATAAAGGTCATAGCAAATTGGAACAGTGTAGTTCAGTTTTTAGTGTTTAAGTTCAGTTCAGTTTAGCTCAGTTCAGTGTGGTTTAAAAATCACTACTGAGAGTCCAAACACTGAAGAGCAAATCCATCGATCCGCAGCTCTACAGATCCCAAACCATGCAAGCCAGTGGCGACAGCGGAGAGGGAAAAAAAAAAACTTCACTGCATTTTGATCACTTTCCAACAAAACCCAAAAACAACCAAATATCAACGTCAAATGATGTTACAGCTTGATGTTGTGAGAACGTTACCACTGTGATGTTTTTCAGACGTTAGATTTTGGTTGCCATACCTGACAAATATCAGTATTTGACGTCAGTATGGCGTTGGCTTAAGATGTTGGCTCGACATTGGATTTTGGTCACCAACGCAACTTAAAAATAAGTTATTGGACGTCAAAATAAAGCACATAGAATGTTTCACCCGACATCACGACCTAAATCTAAGCTAATATTAACGTCTTATGACGTTGTTTGCCTGCTGGAATAATATATAAATTTTTTTTATATAATTGTTTACCCTGATTTTCTTTTTTAGAAACTTGATAACTCATGGACACCATCTGATGTTGCTACATGAACATGTGCAGCATGAACATTCTACTGATATTCTCCTTTTTGTGTTTCACCAAAAAAAAAAACAACAACTGTCATGCTATGATGTAAGTATGAGTTTTCTTTGCTTAACTGGCAAAAGTCCAAAGAGCAAGATCTGTGCTGCCGGCCTGCCAGCTGTCACAATAATCCAACTGCAAAAACTTGCTCATGTCGAAACTTTGATTCACTCTTAGCAGAAATTACAGCGATTAAAACAACCACAACAAGCATTTCAGCGTAATACGCCTCTCCTAATGTGGTTTAGAGGCTAATGTGAGGCTAATCTAGTCAAGGGTTAACAGAAAACATGCAGAAAACGGGTCTTGCGTGGGTTTTTCTGGATGTCTGAGTAAGCAGCACTCAGGGGACATGAATGGGCCAGTAGTTCATCTCACAGCACACACACACACACACGCATACAGATCTTAACAAACACAACTGATGACAGCCTGTGTGAGTGAAATAAATAAAGACATTTACTCACATCTGTGTCTGGACCCTTATCGGCCCCTGGGCAGGAGAAGGACACAAACTCATGGCACCTTTTGTGGACCACAAAACAGCACACTGTGGATGAGAAGAAAGGAAAATTAGAGAAAACTGTTTCATATTAAAATCGAAAAACAATACGTCAAACCAAACTTCAGTTTGTCATTGAAGATTAATTTAATTCATCTTATGCCACTTATATTTTAGTATAACATTAGTGTTTAATTAACAGACTTCTTGATTTAAATATTAAAGCAACACCGTTGACTTCCATTATACACTATAAAAATGCTTTTCTTTCTTATATTTTTTTATCTTGTTTTTAGTCCAAATAGCAAAAAATTCTTAAATCAAAGAAAGTTTTCCAGACAAGCAAAACATGTTGTCTTGTTTTAAGAAATAATGTCAAAATTGAGTGCGTTTGCCTTAAAATAAGCAAAATAATCTGCTAATGGTGCAACAAAATAAGCGTATGTCAAAAAGAATAGAAATATTATTTTTCTTCTCTCATTAGCAGATTATTTTGCTTGTTTTAAGGAAAAACAACTCACTTATTAACACAATTAATTCTAGATTTAAGGATTTTTTTAGATATTTGGACTAGAAACAAGACCAAAAATCTAAACAAAACAAAACTTTTTTAGCAGTACTTAGATTTATGTATTATTTATAAAAATTTTTTTAGATGACAACATTTTTTAAAATATCTTCTTTTGTGTTCAACAGAAGAATGAAACCCTAACAAGTTTAAAATAAGCTGTGCAAAAGTAAATGATGACAGATTTTCTAACTTATCCTTTAACAGACAAAAACGATTCATACCCCTGGCAAATTTTCACTTAAAGTTACTTTTATTCTACCAGGAAGTTTTACTTTATTTTTTGCTTTTTTGACCAGAAATGACTTCTCTCAATAGATGATAAGACGATGTCACAATCACCAGCGATCCAGGCTTGCGTACTGCTGGTAAACATTCACTTTCACCCGGACTACAATCCTGTCACCTTATGAACTACAAATCCTGTCATGCACCTCAACTCACACCTGTTTTGGTTCACTTATGATTACACACACACAAGGAGTCATTACACAGACTATTTATAATATATATATATAATATATATTTATAGTCTCGTTTTTGTAGTGTTTTCTTGTTTTGACATTCTATGTTATGTTTTCTGACCCTCGCTTTGTTTATTGTTTCTTGTTGTTAGCCGCCTGGACTGATCTCTTTGCCAGTGTACCAACTACTCTTGGATTGCCCTTTATACACCAGTTTGGTCCTGTTAATGACCATTGCCTACCTGACCATTGTCTGTTTAATAAATACTGCACTTGGATCCTCAACTCCATTGTCCAGCGTCCTACAGAAGACTCGTAACATGGATCCAGCAGTTTTATTGGTCCGCCAACTACACGGTAACAGCTCACTCGAGAACCACATTCAGGACTACTTGAACATTGCTAATACCACAAATCTACCGGACTGTATGCTTGACTTTTGTATCTATGCGTTAAACAAACCCTTAAAGAGCATACATACCCATATTGGTTCTTGTGGGATGCAGACACTACTGGAATTTCTGAACTTTGCACTACTTTGCACTGGGGGGGGGGGGGGGGGGGGGGGGGGGGCAATGTAGAGTAAGATCATCTGGCAACGGGGCTTGCTATACATGCCATCGCTACATACAAAAAAATAAACAGGGGGGGCTAATAATTCTGACTTCAACTGTATAAGAAAAATTTGACATAAACTACTCATCCCTACAACCCAGCTGTTTGTGCTGATAAATATACATGCACAAGCAAACACTAATTTATTATTGTATTACTGTCGCATGGGCCCTGTTTTGTGTTGTTCCCTTTGTTCTGCTCGCCGCACCTCATTAGTTTCCATGACATTTCATTAATCACCACAGGTATTAGTTTACAGTTCTTTTATTCTTCCTGTGTTAAGATCAACTCACCGTTTACTCTCCCTCAAGTGGTTATAAACCTTAATGCGTTTCTTTTTTCTTCCGTTGAACACAAAAGAAGTTATTTTGAAGATAGGTAACTGTAGCCATTGACACAAAAATATCCAATTTTTTATTCGATGTTTGATGTAATCTCAACTGAAAATTGGAACATACACATTAAGAAATAAAGGTACAGGAGCTGTCACTGGCAGTGCCGTGCACAGATTGGCAGGTGCTCATTCACGCTACATGGTGGGGAGGGGGGGTGACGATCGCACGGAAATCATGCTAAGTGGTGGGGGGGGGGGGGGGTAGGATGATCGCGGAAATCAAGCTAAGTGTGGGGGGGCACAGAAATCACGCTAGGTGTGGGGAGGGGGTGATGGTCGCGTGGAAGTGGAAGGGCAGGGCACGGACGCGTTGGAGGGAGAGGGGTACAGGTTGAGAGGGGCTCTTCAGCCAATGAGGGCAGAGAGGCAGTGGCTCTAGCCACCTGGCCACCCCCCTGTGCACGGCCCTGGTCACTGGGGCAGTACCTTTTCAAAAGATACATATTTGTACCCAAACGGTCCACAGTGGTACCTCAAAGGTGCATATCAGTGCCCAAATGTACCTAAAAAGTACCTTTGAGGTACCATTATGGACCCTTCAGGTACAAATATGTACTTTTTGAAAAGGTACTGCCCCAGTGACAGCTCCTGTCCCTTCATTTCTGAGAGTGTAGAGTAGCCTTTTCCCTTTAACTCTTTCATGTGTGAATTTTAAACACTACAGCTGACCCTCCTGTGTGATTTTTTTGTGTGACCATTACTTGACCGTTGTTGCTAGAAGGGATACAGCTGCGATCTGAAGTTAATAAGAAGTATTTATATTATTTATTAAATTATGCATTAATTGTATGTTATTAGCATCTACCTCTACCTCAACCTTAAACCTAACCCTCACGGTAATGTTATTTGTTGTACAGTGTCACAAAAATTATCCTATATTGATGTGAGTATCCGGCGCCATGGTGGCGCAGTGGGTAGCACAATCACCTCGCAGCAAGAAAGTAGTTGGTTCAAGCCCCAGCTGGGTCAGTTGGCATTTCTGTGTGGAGTTCTCCCCATGTTCGCGTGGGTTTCCTCCGGGTGCTCCGGTTTCCCCCACAGTCTAAAGACTGTGCTATAGGTGAATTGAATAAGCTAAATTGGCCATAGTGTATGTGTGTGTTAACACAAGAGTGTATTGGTGTTGGGTTGCTGCTGAAAGGGCATCTGCTGCGTAAAACATCTGCTAGATAAGTTGGTGGTTCATTCTGCTTTGGCCACACCTGATTAATAAAGGGAATAAGACGAAAAGAAAATGAATGAATTAATGATGTCAGTATCCTCAGCTGCATCCCATCTAGACTTCACGCTCTCCTGCAGCACGGTGAAGTCTTGATGGGTTACAGCTGTGGATACTCATGTCAATATAGCGTAGTTTTTGTGACACTGTACAACAAATACTATGTTCACATTAATGTGAGGGCTGGGTTTAGGGTTGAGGTAGGGGTAGACGCTAATAAAATAGAATTGATGCGTAATAAAATAAATAATATAATTTTTTTTTTTTTTACTTCAGATCACAGCTGTATCCCTTCTAGCAACAACCCAAGGAGTGATATGAGCTGCTGGATTTATGTCATGTTTATTCATAATTTTCTAATGAAATACATGAAGGTAACCAACTGTTCATCTGGGAGAGGAATAGAGAAAATATTCTAGTAGCATAAACAGTGTGTATCTTACGTGTACAAAGCACATTGTCCAATTATATTGAAAAATAATTATTATTGCCGTCTGCGTAGACATCCGCATGTATTTTACAAGCCATGTTTTGCTTGTAGTAATGTGTATTCTAATCTCTGAAACCTAAAATAAATGTTATTTGTTTGAAGTTGTTTGACTGTGCTTAATGACAAGTGCTGCACATCTCTTTCTCTGCCTCAGCATGCACCATCAGATTTGAATTTTATCAGTGAATAACATGCGCTCTGAATGTTCTAATCACACCGGTGTGATTGTACACTTCAGGGACCAGCCAAGGCTGATCACACCGGTGTGATAGTACATTGCAGGGACCAGCCAAGGCTGATCACATCGATGTGATTATACACTTTAGGGACCAGCCAAGGCTGATCACACCGGTGTGATAGTACATTGCAGGGACCAGCCAAGGCTGATCACACCGATGTGATTATACACTTCAGGGACCAGCCAAGGCTGATCACATCAGTGTGATAGTACATTGCAGGGACCAGCCAAGGCTGATCACACCGATGTGATTATACACTTTAGAGACCAGCCAAGGCTGATCACACCGGTGTGATTATACATTTTAGGGACAAGCCAAGGCTGATCACATCGGTGTGATTGTACATTGCAGGGACCAGCCAAGGCTGATCACACCGATGCAATCATACACTTCAGGGACCAGCCAAGGCTGATCACACCGGTGTGATTATACACTTCAGGGACCAGCCAAGGCTGATCACATCGGTGTGATAGTACATTGCAGGGACCAGCCAAGGCTGATCACACCAATGTGATTATACACTTCAGGGACCAGCCAAGGCTGATCACACCAGTGTGATTGTACATTGCAGGGACCAGCCAAGGTTGATCACACCGATGTGATTATACACTTCAGGGACCAGCCAAGGCTGATCACACCGGTGTGATTATACACTTTAGGGACAAGCCAAGGCTGATCACATCGGTGTGATTGTACATTGCAGGGACCAGCCAAGGCTGATCAGACCGATGCGATTATACACTTCAGGGACCAGCCAAGGCTGATCACACCAGTGTGATTATACACTTTAGGGACCAGCCAAGGCTAATCACATCGGTGTGATTATACACATGAAAGGGTTAAAAAAACAGCCAATGGCATTTCATTTTTCTCGTAGCTCTGCCAGTGAGAGTGGTTGAGCTCAAGCGCATCAAATGAAAAGTAAATAAGAAGGGGGCGGGGCATGTCAGATACTAGAGAGCATTTGATTGGTCGAGATTTGATGAGAAACTGAAGTATATTGCAAGCTTTAGATGTTTATATCAGTTTTATATTTTCTAAACAGATATTTTGGAGCACACTAGCTTATAGATATCTTTAGAATTAACAGACTGAAACTAGCATCTAAAATTTCATGGAACCTTTAATATGTCAGTGGATTTGCAAGAGTCTTTCTAAATTGCGCTTGGATAAAACGGCAGATATCTAGAGGTATGAAAAATAAACGGAGGGATGAATTTATGTAATATCTATTCTGAAAGACCTATGAGTTGCAATAGCAGTCAGCTGCTCCTCTCCATATCACACACACACATTTAAAAAAAAAAAGCACCCCCTATTCTTTAATAATGAATGTACAGCTATATCGTTTTTGACTGTCTTTCAGATGAAACATTGCTCTGAGAGTCCTGAAGGAGACAAACATGCTGCATGGTGTTTGCAGAGCAGCTCCCAGAAGCCAACAATTTCCACATCAATCTGTAAGACACACTGTAGCCCACTGCTGCTTTGGGCAGATCGATTCCAAGCTTTATGAGCCATTCTGACTCAATAGCGCTTTTGTTCCAGAACCAACTTACAATGAAATGTTTTTAAAAGGATCATGTCTAGGGGTGTAACGCTTCACACAATTCATGCTTCAGTATGTTTTTGAAACAGGAAAAAGAAAGACAGAGTATAAAATGCCTGTGATTTCAATGCAAAAAACCCTGTAAAATGCACTCTGTAACCTTGGTAATATATATAGAAATACACAGTGAATAACTGTGAATGGACTTGGATGGCACTTTACTTGTTATGCTTTTTGTTGACATTACTATGGTTCTTTTTAGCGTTTTTTCCCATCAGTGATGTCCATTGGTGTTTATGTTACATTTAATGTTGATAAATAATGTTGATTCCATTAATTTAGTGTTATATCTGTGTGATGTGAACGGAACGCTGAAAACAGGGAGTGTGGATCCAAATGCAGGGTTTATTATGCAGAGAATGGTCAGGCAAGCAACAGTCAACACAGGAGCAAACAGATGTATACGGGCAATCCAGAGTCGTGGTCAATAAGCAGGCGAATGGTCAAAAAGGCAGGCAGTGTCAACGTAAACAAACAAAACAAAGCAAGGTTCAAACGGAAGGCAAGGCAAGAAAAAACACATCGCAATGTTCACAAACAGTATAACAAGACTCAGCAACGTGTGTGTGTGTGTTTGAGAGGTGTATATATAGTCTGTGTAATTAGCCCTAAAAAGTTGCTTAATATAAGCTTTGGTTCATAATATTTTCTCATCACCATATGCTTATGATTGTGGTTTTATCTGTGTAACCAAGGATTTGATGTGTAGATGTTAGTACTCAAAACATTGGTGTATGAACACTACAAAATAATACAAACAGTGGCTAACTGGAACAATTTTGAACTGTATTTTTAACAGTAAAATACTGGCATTCACAGTGTACATGTTCAAATAACTATCAGGGAAAAATCACTTTTAAAATGGGTTTAAACACAGTGTTTTGGCAACAGTGTGTAAATATAGTCAACCTCTAATGGTATAAATTATTTAAATAATATTTTTTATAATCACACTTTATAAAATCAGTCTAGAAACACTTTGATTGACAATTTCCCTTTGTACATGTTATCAGAGGGGGAAAGCCCTGCCCATTAGTGTTAATCTCTCCCTCATTAACATAAACAGCCCTGAGTGAGAAGCCGTCATCTGCCTTTAGAGTTTTAACACCATACATGCCAAAAATAATGTCTGATTAAACTAATAAAACTTATAATTCTGACTTCAACTGTAGGTATTTGTAGCTCCACCCCCCTTTTCAAAATAGCTCAAGATATTGACCAAAAGGCACAATTTGGAATAAAGCAGTTTCAAAGGGTTGGTTTCTGTGGCATTTTGAGCTGAAACTTTGCATACACACTCTATTCATTTATACTTTTACGTCGAATATGTGCGGCAGGTCCGGCACAGCCTTCACACAGTCGCATACCCTTCACTATAAGCTGACACACAACCTTGAATTGAGCACATATATAGTAAACAAAATAGTGTAATTGGGCTCAATTAATAATAAAGTGAATAATCCATGGCTGTGCCTGCAACTTCAATCTTTCTCCTTTACATTTACCTTACATTTAGCAGACACTTTTATCCAAAGCGGCTTACAAACGAGGATAATAGAAGCACTTCAGGCCACCATATATATATATATATATATATATATATATATATATATATATATATATATATATATATATATATATATATATATATATATATATATATATATATATATATATAGTGAACAAAATAGTGTAATGGGGCTCAATTAATCTTAACAGTGAATAATCCATGTCTGTGCCTGCAACTTCAATCTTTCCTCCTTACATTTACCTTACATTTAGCAGGCACTTTTATTCAAAGCGACGTATAAATGAGAAAAAAAAAGAAGCACTTCAGGTCCCCAGACAGCAGTGATCCAGTATATAAATACCATGAAAAGTCTTAGTTGATTTAGCTCCTTTTTTAAACTGTTGTTCTCAATCAGAGTGCCACATTTCTTTAATAACACCAACAGTGTGGTTTCATATGATGTGCTAATTATGGGAAAGGCAGTAAGAAAATGAGCTAAACGCAGCACTGCAGAAGCTCACAGGAGCTCACAGCTGAGTGTTGCTGGAAGAGCACTGGTGTTTTAAGCTGTGCAAAAAAGACTTATGTTGACACGTGCGCTTAGCATGTTCTTTTGTTCGCATTAAAGCATGTTCTTATGTAATCGCATTGAAGTTTCTAGCCATATTGCAACAAGCTCGTCCAGCATATATCTGACTGCAGTGTGTTTATATTGTATTTCATACCCCTTAGGCACTTTGGCCCAGTTTCACAAACAGGGCTTAGATTAAGCCAGGACTAGGCCTTAGTTAAATTAGGCTATTTAAGCCACGTTTATTTAAAAATATATTATTGATGTGCACCTGGAGACAAAAAATGACACTGGCGTATTTTAAGACAACTTACCGCAAGTTATTTTGAGTTGGGACGGCTCAAACATGCAATTTAATCTTGACTAGCCTTAAGCCTCTTTCGTGAAACCGGGGGTTTGTTTTACAAACATTTATTTTCCAAACAACCAAGGTGAATCATTTGATTTGCATGCCAAAGGAAAAGCCTTGCACTGAACACTTTTGTGAATTGTGAATATAGAGAATGAAAAGATATTGTTGCACTCCTAATTATGCTCCAAATTAGTTCAATATGCTGCAATCCATCACAATTATAAGAACTAAAAGCAAATGAAACACACTATGCCCTGAGTTTAATGTGACTTTGATGCATCATTACATTTATAGAAGAGCCTATAATAACAGATAACAGTTCTTGAATTGTTGCACTCCAATTTAACAGCCAATGTTCACAAACAGTATAGCAAGACTCAGCAATGTGTGTGTGTGTGTGTTTGAGAGGCGTATATATAGTCTGTGTAATTAGCCCTAAAAAGCTTCAGCTGTGTCTGTTTGCAGCCATGAGGATCAAGGTCAGGTGTGTAAGTGGTGCATGACAGGATATGTAGTTCTTTTGCTGGCTGATTTGTAGTTCTCCAGCGATCTGCATGGGCTAGATCACTGGTGACTGTGACAATCTGTTACCATAAAATCTGGGAAAAGTTGCTTAATATAAGCTTCGGTTCATAATATTTACACATCACCATATGCTTATGATTGTGGTTTTATCTGTGTACCAATGTATGGAGATACAATTCAAATAATGTTTTTTTTTTGTTGCTGTTGTTGTTGCTGGTTCAAACTACTTATTTAAAATGAGTTAAAACAACACAATTCCTACAAATTTTTTTGGATAATTTAATTGTTTTATGTTTAATCCACTTAAATGTGTAAAAAATAATACAGTTAACTTAATCAATTTGTGTTGGGACAATGTTAAGGAATTGTGTGGAACCCAGCATTTTTTACAGTGTACATTATGAATTCCGCATCCGTTCCGCGACCGTTCACCCCCAACGCACTTAGCGTGATTTCCGCCACCGTCATATCCCCCCACGTAGCGTGTATGAGCACCTGCCAATATAAGAGTCTGTGCACGGCATTGGTGTACATGTAGTGATTAAAAAAATCATGATTCCCTGTGTTGTTCTTTAGAAATTATAAGGTAGAAAAGCTTTAAAAAGGCCAATGTGGTATTTAAGAAATAAAATACAACAACAGATGTTTGTGCTTGCTCTAATTGAACTACGCTAAACAATATCTCTTGTGTTAAATGAACAGTATAATGAGAATACAAATATTGTCCGAGTAAAAGGCCTCGCAGGTTGCTGGAAGCTTCTCTCGCGCTGGTCTTTTGTATTACAGACGGCAGAGAATGGAGATCTGTTTAAATGTCACCGGCATCAGCTACATTATCGCCACAAATGTCTCCCACAAACACCCGAGAGCTGGGAATGACTCCAATTCATCCAGCCGCTGTCAACAGCTCCATACAAACACCAGCCTCCAATTTATACTGGGCTACAGCTATCTAGATTTACAGTGTCGAGTGTGGCATCTCATCCAGTTACATCATCCTGACAAATGACAGGCTGAGCGTGAAAATGACAATGATGAGACATGTATTAGTGGATATGAGTGAGCAGGCAATATTAAAACATGCCACATGCTGAGCATGATCAACCAATGAGACAACTGCATCATGACGTATGTAAGTGGAAAACATGGAGGAGTGAATAGTCTGTTAAACAAAAATAAACAACAGACAATTTACACAACTATTAGTTGCTTCTATAATTGACAACAGCACATCTAATGTCCAATTCACACCACATAGACCAGTGTTTCCCAACTCTGTTCCTGAAGGCGCACCATAAGTACTCATTTTCAACCTTGTCTTAATCAAACACACTTGAATCAACTCAACAGAACATAAGAAGAGACTCCAAAACCTGAAGTTAATGGGTCAGATAAGAGTGACATCCTGTTGGTGTGCCTACAGAAACAATGTTGGGAAACACTGACATAAACTGACACCAACAAGCATTGATTCAGCATGTTCAATCTGTAAAAAAATGAGCTCCAACCTCGGCTTGGGTGATATCTTAGTGTTTGCAATATACTGATTCCAATGCTCCCCACAATAAGAATGAAGCCAACAATAATAAAGAATTTGTCTTTCTGCATCAAACACACACAACTCATTAGAAGCATATAAATTTCACAGACAGCTGGTTTATAATCTAATTGATTAAAATTAGGTACAACAAAAGTACATGCTGAGTACATGCTTGGTGTTGAGGGTTTGCTAGAATTCATGATTAAACTGTATGTTTGATAGTTATTTTGAGATAAACTATCTGCTGGAATTATCAGTATGGCTATAAATGACATATAAAATGACATTTGAATTCGTAATGTTTAGGTTAGGGATAAAGTGCAACCATGTTGTTGTTATCTCAGAATAAAGCTTGACAGGCATCAACCATGTATTTTAATAAAATGCAAACAAACATGGGCATTAATCAGTCACAAGATGGCGCCAAACAGCCAAAATTGCAAAGCTGACAGAAACGAAAACAGCTAATGGAGTATACACTAACTTGGACATAATTCAGTCACAAGATGGTGCCAAACAGTCAAAAATGCAAAGCTGACAGAACCAAAAACAGCTGATGGAGTATACATTAACTTGGACATTATTCAGTCGCTAGATGGCGCCAAACAGCCAAAATTGCAAAGCTGACAGAAACAAAAACAGCTGATGGAGTATGCACTAACTTGGATATTATTTAGTCACAAGATGGTGCCAAACAGCCAAAAACGCAAAGCTGACAGAAGTGAAAACAGTTGATGGAGTATACACTAACTTATGCATTATTCAGACACAAGATGGCGCCAAACAGTCAAAAACGCAAAGCTGACAGGAGTGAAAACAGTTGATGGAGTATACATTAACTTGGACATTATTCAGTCGCTAGATGGCGCCAAACAGCCAAAATTGCAAAGCTGACAGAAACAAAAACAGCTGATGGAGTATGCACTAACTTGGATATTATTTAGTCACAAGATGGTGCCAAACAGCCAAAAACGCAAAGCTGACAGAAGTGAAAACAGTTGATGGAGTATACACTAACTTATGCATTATTCAGACACAAGATGGCGCCAAACAGCCAAAAACGCAAAGCTGACAGAAGTGAAAACAGTTGATGGAGTATACACTAACTTATGCATTATTCAGACACAAGATGGCGCCAAACAGTCAAAAACGCAAAGCTGACAGAAGTGAAAACAGTTGATGGAGTATACACTAACTTACGCATTATTCAGACACAAGATGGCGCCAAACAGTCAAAAACGCAAAGCTGACAGAAACAAAAACAGCTGATGGAGTATACACTAACTTGGACATTATTTAGTCACAAGATGGCGCCAAACAGTTAAAAACGCAAAGCTGACAGAAGCAAAAACAGTTGATGGAGTATCCACTAACTTGGGCATTATTCAGTCACAAGATGGCACCAAACAGTTAAAACTGCAAAGCTTACAGAAACAAAAATAGCTGATGGAGCATCCCCTAACTTGGGCCTGTGTTATTTAGCAGTTGTTGTCTCGGAATAACATACCTTTGGTATGTCATGACTGACTAATCAGAATTGAGTATTCCAGATAGCTGTTTAATAACACTGATTTTTACACAGCTGTCTGGAAAACTTGATTCTGAATGGTCAATTATGGCATTCTAAGGTATGTTATTCTGAGATACTGTAACAAATGCTGAAACTCATAACATTGGCTCATCCAGGTAGTGCATTGTTAAAGTTACCAATCTTCTCATGAGTGTCTTGTATTTGATACCAAAAATGTTGACTAGGTAGAGAGTTTGCTGGAGTTTAGGACTTATCTGTTGTCGACGCTCAAAAGTTCAGTTAGCAGGTGTAACCTTAGCATTGTGAGAGACAGCACTGACTGACTGAATGAAGAAAGTGTGTTTATTTGAGGCAGCCTGGTTGTTGTCCTGCTGTGTGTTTCTCTCATGTCCCCATGAGTTCATTATCACCGTCAACTAGCATCCTAAAAACAGCCGCCCGACAGCTTCCTCTTCCTGCCACTGTCCACACACAGGAAGACAATCATTGAGACGTTTTCAGGAAATCTCAGGGTTGGGTCTTCATTTAGAGACGCTAAGATTATCTTGTTTATTCTCTGATCTTGCAATATGATGAAGTTAATAGGCAAGGCTTTTAAGACATGGGATGATGTTGCAAATCAGACAATGCTGAAATTCTTTGTCAGAATGTCTAATCAGTAAGTCAGATCATAGAAACAAGAGGTGTCCAATGCTGTTCTTGGAGGGTCACTGAATTACACATTTCTGTAACCTCACCTAATTACACACATCTTTACCAGCTAATCAAGAACTTTGAGGCAGGTGTGTTGAGGCAAGATGGAGATTAAGGCCTAATCCTAATTCTATATTATACCCCTATCCCTATGCCTATGTCTTCCCCTTAGCTCTTGAAAGAGAGTGTGAAGGGGTAGGGTTGAAAATATATTCCCAGCATGTACCAGCAAGTCTGGTATGTATGGAAATATACCAGACATGCTGTAAAAATTTGATTCCTTTCCATTACACCCAGGTCATTGGATATCAGAATTTGAGTACTGTGCAGTGGTTATTATAAGAGACTATCTTTAGTGAAACCAAGCAATTTTTGGCAAAAAATAAAAACCTTTCTTTGAACATAATGACCACAACACATGAACACATTCAGAAGCTAATAAAATAGATTGTTTGTAGTTAAAATCCTTATTAATGCCAATTTTTTGACATTAGCTTGTGTAACTGGTGGATTCAGAAAAATCTCTCATACCCCTTGAAGGGCTAGCTGGTACTTTGCCCTACCCCTACACCTCCAAACAAGAGAGAATCAAGATACTCCTACCCCTTCATTTGACCGCCGTTCCTAGGGGGAAAGGTTAAAGGGTGAATTATACTTCTGCATAGAGCGATCGCCGTAACCCCTGCATGTCTTGCACGTAGGTGTGCATTTAAACATATGTGTTCTGTTTGTGTTGCTCTGACAATAACACTTCCGAAACATTAGCTGGCAGTGGGGTTTTATGTTCCTCTGTGTCAGGTTTTTTCACGGCTGTTTTGTTTACATAGGAAATACCTATAATGCTTCCTTACTGTACACATTGTAAATTCCGAGGCGGGAACCGGAACCGGAACCAGAATCCATCTGGAGCTCTTCCATGGGGTTCGATACTTGTTAAACACTTGCTCCAACATGCTCGTTCTTCTCCCACTTGGACCTGCCCATACTCATCAACGCTACCAAACCAACCAATCAGAGCTTGCGCTTTGCAATGTTGCGATGTGTAGTTACAGTTTTAAGAGGTGCACGTCAGCAAGGGTTGCAGCTGTGCGAATGCAGCATTGGACCCTCTGCATGCACTCGACGCAGAAGCATAAATCAGTCTTAACAGGTTAGAAATAAGATAGGGCCTAAAGGCTAATTTATACTTCTACGTCAAATGTGTGTCAACTTTTGCACAGTCGCATACCCTTGACCATAGCATGACATGGACACTGACGTGCAACTCTCAAAAAAGGTATATACTACATGTTGTGCAATGCACAGTACAAAATCTGTGATTGGTCAGCTGTGACAAGTGTAAGTGGGGGCAAAAGTCGTGAGAGAGGAGTGAGCCCAGTGGCATGAGTGTGAAGCCGCCTTTCGTCTGCACATGACATTTGGATATGACTGTCGGAATACGCCCCCTTGTGGCACTCGCACAGAATTTTCACCATAAGAGAGAAGCTGTTCTCGCAGTAAAGGAGTGCAGAAGCAAGAGGCTTTATTCTCCGTGCGTTCATCATGGTTAAATGAATGAATGCTAGAAAATCATGGACTGCTAAAAAATTTTGGAGGGAATGTGGAGACAACATTAAAAAAATATATATATATATATTTTTTATTACTCATTTATGAATATAATTTTTTTTATATAGACTTTTTCTGAAAAAACTACTATTTCTTAACTCGCGCGAACGGACCTGCTTGCACAACACTGGAATACATCACATCCGGTCAGCCGGTCGCATACGGTTTAGTCTCAGGAGTTCAAATATTTCAACGGATCTGCAGCTCATATCGGATCTGAATCATCCGCATACGGAGATGATCTGAACTCCATGCAGCTCCCGGACTACTCTCCATTGGAAATTATTGACTTCCAGTCTGTCGCGTGCATTGGAAAGGAGGCTTGAGTGTCGAGTCAGATAAAGGGGATCTAGATGGATACTTTTATTTTATGTTTACTTTATGATTATAATTGTTGGCCCGTCTCTGGTTCCCATCTCTTTCTTTTCTGAATGAGTCTGAGTTTGAGCTACTTCTATAGTAAATTTGCATTTTAAGCATTTCTGGCATAAGCTCAAACACCTGGGAAGAAACTGAACACAGAGGCACATATAAACAGAGAAACCATATTTATAATTGCCAGAGCAACAAAAACAGAACGCAGAAGAATAAATGCAAGGCTACATGCAAGACATCCCTGTGGGTTATGGGATTCACTTGACGCAGAAGTATAATTCAACCTTGACTCTGCAGGACAGTAGTCCCCCAGGACCAAGTTTGGACACCCCTTATATAAGAATTACATATCACAAGTAAAAACCTAATGGAAACCATCCTTAGGCCATGTTCTGCAAATAAAACAGAACACTAGTGAGTGTGCTGTCAAGACCACATGGGGGAATCATCAGTCCCGCATCCCAGATGTCGCAGGTAGAGAAATGTGGAGCTCAGCAGATATGTGCAGGTGAGAAAGTATCCTTCACAGCACGTCTGCAGCTGTATTTGTGTCACTGATGGATGAAGATGCTGCACAACTGCATCATAATCTCTTTACAATCACAAGCTGTATCTCTATGTGGGTGCGCAGTATATGGAGAAGTGAAGCTGTGGAAGCCATTAAAGCATAATTCAGAGGTATTACCCATCACTTTCTCCAATTCTGAAGCCAGTGTGAGATAAACCTCAGAGTATGCCTGTGGCTTAGAAGAATTCATAGCATTTTTGGTTATGTAGTGGTTAGTCTCTTGAGAATAATTCAGCTACTAAGCACAACATCTGTTCTCACAGCGTAGTAAGTGACTTCAGCCTTCTAACCAAGGGGGACAACCCATAAATGCCCCCTCATTTTGTGTTATCTGGCAGCGACTCTTTCTCTGAGGGAATGGAATGAGATATGGACTGCTGGAATAAAACCCTCATATGGTCGCTCTTATTAAACATGCCTTTGGCAAGAGGTGGTCTTTTGGTCTTCTCCTGAAGAGATTAGACAAACAGCACGGAAAGTCTCAACTGTCAGTAACTAAAAGTGTTCTTAGTAACATGCTCATAAAATTTCTTCCAGATTTACAGCGGTTAAAGTTGCAATAATACTGATTGTGGCATGAATTCAAATTGGGTAAGGATCGACATGGCTCAGCTAACTTTAATAAAGTTTTGCTAGGTTTGGTTTGCTTTCCACTGCAGATTAGTGCAACCTAAAGTTGGTGGGATTCTTGCTATAGTTCAGGGCTGCAAATATGTCAGGTGTGAAAAAGTAAGGCAAACTAAACTTGCACACTTGTAGGTCAAATATTTCTCAAATTGACTTCATGTCATTGTAATAGATTACTTAGATGCGAGACAAATGTTATGGTCAAGACTGAAGGGCAATTTGTATAGTTATCAATCTAATGTTAGCGATAACGTTACTTAAAATCATCATAGCTATCATAGCAGCCTCAAACAAAACAAAACAGAATTCAACTCAACTCAATTTAACTCAACTCAACTCAACTGGAACACCATTTACAGCAGATACAAATGCATTCTATCCTGTTCTACAGCAAACTTAATTTAGCTACAAACAGGCTAATAGAACCAACACCATACCATTGTTCCTTCTAGTTTTACATAGGCTCTGGAAATATGGATAGTTGTCTGTATCTAAATTGTTCAGACTAGTTCACACAACATGACAGATCACCAATACGAGACAAAGTAGGGCAGGAATAATATAATACAGATATACAGATATGATGCCGATGACTAAACCTTCCCACCTACAGTTTTTTAACATATCTACGCAGCATTTTTAAGCTCTTACAATGTTAAAAAAAAAAAGATTTAATCATGCAAACCAACAATATACCATGTATACACCATAAATAAAGTGTGTTTGGTGTCTTGGGTAGCAAATCCAATGACTGGTACTGGTAGTGACAATTTAGATACATTAGACCAATAGGTGATCAGCAGTGTGTATGCATTATATTTTAGTTAATAGTATGACTCGCTTGTAACCTCACCTGAAGTGGTACTAAAAAAGTACCAGGTAGGTACGGAATACAGTAGAAAAACCCTTTTACCAAACTGAACCTTGTCAGGGAGAAGAGCCTTTAGTACAGCCAATGATATACCAAGACATGTCTTGTCTAAATAAAAAGCATAACCCTTCAGTGCTGAGAAGTCTGGAGCCCTTGGTCTGAAAATTGGTCGAGGAGAGACAATTTGAACTCAGAATATCAATAGCATTCTGGAACAGACTTTGTACAGACCATTTGTTCCTTTTAAAGAAATACCCCATAGGTTTCAAATGTCTGGTGTAATATTATTCCGACTACTCATGAGACAAGATCTCTGATGCCTGGACTTTGCCTCTATTAGTCTGAATGTCTCAGCCAAGGAATGGTGGCTGTGCCAACAAAGATAATCAATATCTGCTTTTATATCAGTAAGGAATAAGGTGAGTCAGATAAAAGATGTACACCTGAGTAAGGGCAAGATGGGGGAATCTAAAAATTGGATGAGAATCAAGAACAACAGCTTGCACTGCACATTTCCTGCAAAGTGAATAAATCTGCCAAATCATACTTGTAATATTTCCAGAAATGAGCATGATGTGTATCATCCCACAACAGAATTACTTAGGTCGACTAATGTATGAAGCCGGAATGGCCTTTTATCAATTCCAGAAGGGTATAATTTCTGCTGGGAAGACTATGGCAGATTACGTGAAACAGACTCTGATCTGACAGAGGAGTAAAGGTTGCACATGCTATGCTGATTTGTTAAGCAGCTCCATTCGTGAGGTCTGAAAGGTAAATGTTGATGTCACAACAGTTAGCAATCACAAATTTAAGTTAGCTTGCTATTGCTTCTACATTTTCTCAGAGGATAAAATTTTGGTGTAAGCCAATTTGTACACATTTTGGAGGAACCACAACCATGATAGGCCATAATGGGCAGTGGAAAAGTGGCCAATGGACACGTTTGTAATGTAATGTGCGTATTTATAAAGCGCATTTATTGTGTATGGCCTTACACCCAAAGCGCTTTACAATCATGAGAGGGGTCTCTCCACACCACCACCTGGATGATGCGATGGCAGCCACAGGACAATGGCATCTGTGCGCTCACCACACACCAGCTATTAGTGAAGTGGAGAGACAGTGATAGAGCCAATTCGGTGGATGGGGATGATTGGGAGGCCATGATGGGTAAGGGCCAATGGAGGGAATTTGGTCAGGACACCGGGGTTACACCCCTACTCTTTACGAGAAGTGGCAAGGGATTTTTAATAACCACAGAGAGTCAGGACATTGGTTTAACATCTCATCTCACCTGCTGAGATTATAGTGTCTCCTTCACTATACTAGGGCATTAGGACTCACACATACCACAGGTTGAACACCCCCTGCTGGCCTCACTAACACCGCTTCCAACAGCAATCTAGTTTTCCCATGTGGTCTCCCATCCAGGTACTGACCAGGCTCAAGTCTGGTATGGATGCCACATCCCTAGTATTTTCAAAGGATATCCTGAGATTTTTGATGACCACAGAGAGTCAGAACCTTGGTTAAAAGTGTCATCTGTAGATTGGTGCTCACTGACAGAATAGAGTAGTGGTTCTTAATCCGGGTTCTAGCAGTCTCTTTTGTTTGACAAACCTGATTTAGGTAACCAGTTCATTCACCAGTTCCAGAACTGTGCTGAGATCAACAGTGTTAAGTTTTTGATTTTCCCTACATAGTGCTCACTGCTCTCAATCCCCTGCAAATGGGAAATTGGCTACAATTGATCATGTAATTTACATAAACATCAGGTCTTATGCATTTTACCTTTTGAATTGAACACACTTTTAAACTGGAATCATGGCAGGATATCCTGTGGTGTCACACTTCACAGGGCACTTACTGTCAAATGGAACATATCTCTAAGGAGGTAAGCGAAACATACACGATATGAAAATCATAGGGTCACAAAACCCAGGGTTAAGAACCATTGGTTTAGAGTCCCCATCATTATACTTGGGCACTAGGACCCACACAGACCACAAGGTAAGCACCCCCTGCTTGCCTCACTAACACCTCTTCTTAGAGCAACCTAGTTTTCTCATGTGGTCTTCCATCCAGGTTCCATCCAAGGTCACAAGTTTAAGTCTGAGTAAGGATTGTTGGTGGGGAAAGTGAATATCTACCTCAATACTACGGCTGAGGTGATTCCATCGAGCAAGGCATCAAATCCCCAACTGTCTCCCAGACAGCCCATTACTCAATCACTTTGGATAAACTTTCAATTCAATTCATCGTTATTTCTATAGCACGTTTACAATGTAGATTGGGATAAACCAGGCTCAGTTGGGCATGACCGTTTCTCCCCTGGCCAAACTTCTTGGGCAGAGCTAAACCCATCTCCTAAATGCATAAATGTAAATATTGCAGCAAAACTTGAAGCAGGATAGAATATTTATCTTAAATAAATAATTTCCAGCATTTTCTTAGCAAGGTCAAGTATAGCAGCAAAGTAAAAGACAGCAGATCAAACTGGAATATTACATTACACTGATGAGATTACCACCACTCAAGCTAAGCAATGGGATGAAGTTGCGATAAACTGTGTCTATCAGTTCTTTTGAATTTTCATGCTGCATGCAGTGGATTCACTGAACAACATTTAGCCCACCACTTAGATCAGCATTAAGGATCTTAAACCATCCAAGACGAATGGAAATTGATGGTCTTTTCAGCAAGGATAACAGATTCTGTGTCGCTACAGAAAGTCTGGTTAACCACTTGGCAGATGGTGCTTCATCAGGTGTCTAATTAATCAATACAAGCTTTGTTTCCTCCGCTCAACCAGGTAAAAGCCTGCAGATAAACAGACCCATTACACAAAGAGGCTTACAGCGCCACGCAGCTAAATCTATCACACACTCAGTTTATCAAAGGCTTTAATGCTTGGAAGTTAATCATACTCAGGTACAAGCCTTCGGTTTACTTTTGATGGCATTACACTGTGTCATTAGTGTCATAGTCCAGCAATATATATAAAAACACAAATTACGGACGCCATATATCAGGGGTCACCAATCTCGGTCCTGAAGGGCCAGTGTCCCTGCAGGATCTAGCTCCAACTTGCCTCAACACATCTGCCTGGGTGTTTCAAGTATACCTAGTAAGACCTTAATTAGCTTGTTCAGGTGTGTTCAATTAGGGTTGGACCTAAAATCTGCAGGACACCGGCCCTCCAGGAACAAGTTTGGTGACCCCTGCTATATATGATTCCAATAATGACAATCGACCCCGGAGTACTGTAGTAAAGGCTGGGAACAACAACACTGTGGAAAGATTCATTCATTCATTCATTCATTCATTCATTCATTCATTCATTTTCCTTTAGCTTAGACCCTTATTTATCAGAGGTCGCCACAGCAGGATGAATCGCCAACTATCCCACCATATGTTTTATGCAGCGGATGCTC
Organism: Danio aesculapii; assembly: GCF_903798145.1. Classification (NCBI taxonomy): domain Eukaryota; kingdom Metazoa; phylum Chordata; class Actinopteri; order Cypriniformes; family Danionidae; genus Danio; species Danio aesculapii. Next base: position 55,889,704 of record NC_079437.1, on the reverse strand, counting down.
TTTCAGCCGCAACCCTGTATTGGAAAACACCCATACACTCATTAACACACACACTTATACAATTTAGTTTATTCAATTCAATAAATTAAAAGATTTAGCCAATAAAGCTTATTCAATTCACTTTTAGTGCATGTCTTTGGACTGTGGTGGAATCCGGAGCACCCAGAAGAAACTCTTATGAACACTGGTAGAACATACAAACACCACACAGAAATGCCATCTGGCCCTGCCGAGGACTTGAACCAGTGAGCTTAATGCTGTGGGGCGACAGTGCTAACCACTGAGCTACTGTGCAGCCCAAGGAAGGTTTACATATTTAAAAAGAGACTGATGACAAATAGGAATGCACAGAGCAGAAAGGTGAAGTGTTTTTAAAGAGATAGCAAGAGATATAATGTAAGAGAATTAATTGTTTTAAAAAACAGCTACAGTGTAGAATGAAAGCACCTGAAACACGTATAGTGACAACAAATAGTAAAATCTTTTTTTGAATATAGACATTTTGAGTTTCAAATTCCTAAGTATGATGCAATCGTTTTATTTCATTATTGTAGAAGACTTTATAGCGAAGTCTCAATTGATACATGAGTATACACAATTGAAACTCAAAATGTCTATATTCAAAAAAAGATTCGGTAACACTTTATAATAACTACACACTATAAATCATTTATTAAGCATTAGCATCTAGTGAATTCATTATCTGTTAAGCATGAACTCTACATTAATAAGCGTTAGTAAGCTGTTTATAACTGAAGCTACAAATGCTGTATTCTTGACTTACAAACATATTTATAATGTGCTTAATACTTGTACTTTCATACTTTGTTAATGATTTATTTTTCATTACTGAATTAAGTATCGCATTATTTACAAACCATTTGTATTTAAAAGTAGTTGAGGGTTTTTAGGATCATTCAGAATGAGTTAGTAAATGATTAATAAACTATTGAAATCAACGTTTATATGTCTTATTATTCCGGCATATGTTAAGGGTTACTATGTATGTTAATAAATGCTTTATTAACTCAACTTCATCTAGTTTTGTGACCTAATCTAAAGTGAGGACTATTTATGCTTTATAAATCCCTTATAAATGACAAATAAAGGCTCAGTTAAATTCTAAACAGGAAAAATGACATTATTCATTCCTTTTCATTTAAAGATACACAAATAAAACTTTCCTTCAAATGAAAAATAAATCTCTGCAACCTTATCTAAAATAAAATAACTGTAGTTTAAACATTGCAACTTATTGTTAAACAACAATACTTATTGTTATTGTTATTGTTAAATTATTATATTGTTGTTGTTGTTTTATCCAGTTTTATGTCGTATTTTGACACTCCTGTTATTCAGCAATGTTTAAACTTTACAGTAATTGTATTTTTTAGAAAAGATAGCAAAGGTTATTGTTCATTTGATTCTGAGCCTTTAATTTATCATTTATAAGGGATTTATAAAGCATAAATAGTCCTCACTTTAGATTAGGTCACAAAATTGCTTGAAGTTGAGTTAATAAAGCATTTATTAACATATTAGTTAGCTATTAGTATATGCCTAAATAATAAGATATGTAAATGTTGATTTCAATAGTTTATTAGTCATTTACTAACTCATTCTGAATTATCCTAAAAACCCTAAACTACTCTTAAATACAAATGGTTTGTAAATAATGCAATACATAATTTAGTAATGAAAAATAAATCATTAACTAAGTATGAAAATACAATTATTAAGCACATTATATAGGTGCTTATAAGTCAAGAATACAGCATTTGTAGCTGCAGTTATAAACTGCTTACGACCGTTTATTAATGTAGAGTTAATGCTTAACAGATAATGAATTCACTAGATGCTAATGCTTAGTAAATGATCCATAGTGTGTAGTTATTATAAAGTGTTACCAAAGAGTCTCCTATTTGCTGTGTTCACACCAGATGCGGATCACGTGAATAAATTGCGCTATTCGAACTTGATTTAATTCGAAATTGAACATCTTAAGTTTACTCGCTTCATTCGCGCGTCAAATTCACTTCACAACAGACACGGATTCGCGCCATGGGCAGAGTTTCTGTCTGCTGGTGACTCTAGCTTTATTGCTAAATGGCTAACATGGATTTTATTGAAAGAGTAGCTGTGCTTTATCTGCTATAGGGAGGCTGAAAAACAACGTTGATTAGTTTGGAGCCGTATCTAAGTCTACTAGATCCATACTGAGGTGCACCCAGCTCTGTGAGCTCATCAACTCCTCCAGAAACTTAACCTGGATAATGGTGGCTTTCAGTAGTGCTTCCGACTGAGCCAAGCCCAGTTTGATGAGCTGTTTTCCGGTGTCTGCAAGAGGATTTCCCCCGGGGCACCAACAATGGGCGCTATGTCATGATTATGCCCCTACAAGAGAAAGCTCCTGATTGGTTAACATGGGGCGAATGTCTGCTGAAGTTTTTCTGCTGAAAACTCGAGCGATTCGTCCATCGCACAAAATGCTCAACTGACACCGCTTCATTCGCATGAATAGCGTCAGAAATAGAGACCAAGCCAAAGAAAAATAAACATCTACACTGAAAAAAAATGATGGGTTCCAAACAATTCCTTCATGCTTACATTTACATGTAGTCATTTAGCAGACGCTTTTATCCGAAGCGACTTACAAATGAGGACAAGGAAGCAATTTACACAACTATAAGATCAGCAGTGAATAAGAGATATAGACAAGTTTCAGGTGTGTAAAGTCTAAGTAGCAAAACATTAGTAATGTTTTTTTTTTTTTTGAGAGAGAGAGAGTACAGTTAGTGGTATAGCCAGAGAGGCAGTTACAGATTAGGAAGGAAAGTGGAGACTAAATAGTTGAGTTTTTAGTCGTTTCTTGAAGACAGCAAGTGACTCTGCCGTTCTGATGCAGTTAGGGAGTTCATTCCACCAACTGGGCAGATTGAATGCGAGAGTTCGGGAAAGTGATTTCTTCCCTCTTAGGGATGGAACCACGAGGCGACGTTCATTCACAGAACGCAAGTTTCTGGAGGGCACATAAATCTGCAGAAGTGAGAGCAGATAAGAAGGAGCAAAGCCAGAGGTCGCTTTGTAAGCAAACATCAGAGCTTTGAATTTGATGCGAGCAGCAACTGGCAGCCAGTGCAAACGGGTGAGTAGCGGAGTGACATGTGCTCTTTTGGGTTCATCAAAGACCACTCGTGCTGCTGCGTTCTGAAGCAGCTGAAGAGGTTTGATAGAGTTAGCTGGAAGCCTGGCTAGTAGAGAGTTGCAATAATCCAGTTTGGAGAGAACAAGAGCTTAAACAATGAGTTGAGCTGCATGTTCAGATAGGAAGGGAAATAAAAATTAAATTGTCTCAAACAAAAATTAAGAATAGTGTTGTTTAAACTCATTTTAAAGAAGTAGTTTGAACAAGCAGCAAACACAGCTTTTGAGTGTATATAAATTTTTTATTTTCCCACAGACAATAACAAACAAACACATGAATGTCAAATGTTTTTATGTGTTAAAATCATGTCGAAATTTGTTTCTGGAAGAATTTACTGTGGAGCAAAACACAAAAAAGTGATCCAAAACTATGTGTGTTTCACATGGGCTTGTATATAGTTGCTGCATACTTATTAAAATAACTTTTTAATGTCCAAATGCCAATGATGCCTAAAAAACTGGCCTATCTATGTACTGTAGTTCACTATATTTTGGAACAGAGCCAAAGAAAAAGACATACAGTCAATGGAAGTAACATTCTGCCATTATTGTGTGTCTGTCCACAGGATAAGAACACTACACTAACTTTACATACTGTACACACACACATTGGGAGAGAGAGGGATAAGGTTACTGCTTTCTCTCATACAACACTCATGCCCACAGTCTGTCCGACAACAACAGGCACACGAGTCGCACTCCATTTCTGTGTGTCAAATTCTCCTCAAACTTTCATGGGGCCCGAAGTACATTCCTGTGATCGTCTGGCATTGAGAAACCGACACGCTCTGTTGTTTACACATCCTGCCGTCACTCGATCCCCGTGTAACTACACTGTCATGGCAACCGACTGACAGGCTACCCGGGCGTCTATAAGCAGCCGGCTCTTCACCGCCGGGCCTGCAGGTCTCTTTTGTTCCTGACCGACTGATTATTTGGCAGGAGACGGAAGGAGACGCCACGCCTGAGCTCAAATAAGCAGTGAAAGCTATCAGAGAGAACTGATAGTCTTATATAGACAGATACATTCACAAAGGCTTGGCTGCAAATCATAAAAAATGAATGATTTGGAAACTCGTAAGGTGACTGATCTGAGTAATTACATACAGTATGTGACCCTGGACAACAAAACCAGTCAAATGTTTTTATAATGGGAGATTAAAATCGACGCATTATCTCAGAGCTGATGTATGGTTTGGTTTGTTAATAGCACAATATTTGGCCGAGATGCAACTATTGAACATCTGAAATCTGAGGATTTAAAAATAATAGAAATATTTAAAAAATCCCTTTAAATGTTGTTCAAATGGCCACTTTATTAGGTACACCTTACTAGTACTAGGTTGGTCCCACTTTTGCATTCAGAGCTGCCTTAATCCTTAATGGCATAGATTCAATAGGGTACTGGAAATATTCCTCAGAGAATTTGGTCCAAATTGACATGATAGCATCACGCAGTTGCTGCAGATTTGTCGGCTGCACATCCATGATGCGAATCTCCCATTCCACCACATTCCAAAGGTGCTCTATTGGACTAAGATATGGTGATTGTGGGGGCCATTTGAGTACAGTGAACTCATTGTCATGTTCAAGAAACCAGTCTGAGGTGATTCGTGCTTTATGACAGGTGCGTTATCCTGCTGGAAGTAGCCATCAGAAGATGGGTACACTCTGGTACTCAGGTAGGCTGTGGAGTTGACACAATGCTCAATTGGTACTAAATGTGCCCAGAAAATATCCCCCACACCATTACACCACCATCATCAGCCTGAACCATTGACACAAGGCAGGATGGATCCATGCTTTCATGTTGTTGATGACAAATTCTGACCCTACCATCCGAATGTTGCAGCAGAAATCAAGAGTCATCAGAGCAGGCAATGTTTTTCCAATCTTCTATTGTCCAATTTTGGTGAGCCTGTGCAAATTGTAGCCTCAGTTTTCTGTTCTCTGCCTCAAGGATGGACGTGTTGTGTGTTCAGAGAAGCTCTTCTGCATACTTCAGTGTAACGAGTGTTTATTTGGCTTACTGTTGCATTTCTATCAGCTCGAACCAGTCTTACAATTTTCTTCTAAGTCTGGTATAATAACAATTAGAACATAGCAAAAAAATAAATAAACCTTACGATTTTTATATTTCAGTGTTCATTCAACTCATCCTTAGACAAGAAATCTGAGGAAATCTTTCCATGTGAGCATTGTGATTCAAAAGTTAAACATTGGTTGACTCTAAATTAGTTGTGGTTAATGTAGAGCAGGGGTTCCCATTCTCGGTCCTCGAGGTCTGGTGTCCTTCAGATTTTAGCTCCAGCCCCAATTGGACACACCTGGGCTAGCTAATCAAGCTCTTAAGGTCACACTGCAATTTCCTCCCTATAGACTTCCATTCATACGCACGCAAAATGTGTCAGACCGGAAACGCAAGTTCGTGTGTCAAGCTTGGTGAACTCTGACCTGCAAAATCGCATCACTTGAAGGCGTAAGACCAATCGAGGATCAAAAAATGGCCTCTCTGGACAGAAATTTAAATGTGGACCAATCGCTCGCTTTTTTTAATGTCTAATCACCTTGTTTAATCCTGCCCCTTTTCGCAATGCCGTACCACAGAATTTCGCACGCACAAACTCTAGTGTGTCTAGTGTACTCGGTTTTCAAGAAACATCCATGCAGGTTTGTTGGGGCAAGTGTGAGAACCCCTGATGTAGAGCCTGTCCTCTATCAGTGTGCTAAATTTCGAAACTTTCCTGCAAACAGTTCTATGGGCTGCCATAGATTTCCAGAGGGTTTCATTTATTGCATGTAGTTTGTATATAATTGTTGCTATTTTGAATCCTTTCACTTCTGTAATGACTTCAATTCATCTTTGGCATAACTTTGTTATAGTTTTGGTTTCTTTCCACCAGCCTTCACAAAATGAGTCACAAACTAAATGCTTATTCATAACACTGAACTTATCTTGACATAATATTCTCTATATCCCAGATATTGATCATATATATTTGATCAAGTATGAAATCACAAAGTCGGGGTAACAGTTAGGAGGTTCATTTGATTTAAAACCATGCTTTAATAATCTTATCACACTTTAACAAATACCTCACTTGTGCTTCATTATTTGAATACAAATAATACAATGTACATGTATTTGATTTCAACATAAAATACGTAACTACAAAGTAACGTTCCAGGTTTGATTGTCCAACAGATGGATTTTGCAGCATTATTTGTTCTTTTCTGTTTATTGCTGTATAGTCATAGCCTCAGACGTCACGCCCAGCACCACCCACAGAACTGTAGCTAAAGTGAAAGTGGCCAAGCATGGTGATCCATACTCGGAATTTGAGCTCTGAATTTAACCCATCTAAGAGCACACACGCAGCAGTGAATGAACAACTGGAGCAGTGAGCATCCATTGCTGCAGCGCCCAGGGTGCTTTTGAGGGACTGATTCCTTGCTCAAAGGACTCACCTCAGCTATGGTATTGAGGGTGACGACAGTGCTGGTTATTAACTTTTACTACCGACAATGCCTGCTGGAGCTGGGACTCAAACCTGCAACCTTCTGATTCAACCCAGTCTCATTCTGAAAACGTAGCCCTATATAAATTTCTGGAGAGTGCCAAATACATCCCAGGAGGTACATTTTTTTCCAGTTTTTGTTTTTGCAAATCCACCAGAGGCCGCTGTGTACACTTTTTGAGATTTCAGATAATGCTATATACTAAACAGAGTATTGGGGCATCCATAATTTTTTATCTCCGTCTGCAGCTATATACATACTGATTCCCTTTATGTTTTGCAAGCAGATCATGGAAGTCGATGCGTCAATGCGCTTTAAAAACTATTATTCTGTGGACATTTCTACACTCCTAAACATGACGAAACGAAACTTGATTGGTTGGTGAACCTGTCAGTCCAATTGCATCATGGGTGGTCCTTGCCACATAGGCTCATTCTGAAAATGAACCCCTATATACATTTCTGGAGATCACAAATTATGTAGCCAGAGGAACGTATGCCTGCATTTTGTCTTTAAAACAAATGCTACGGGGCGGTATGATGCCGTTCCTTTTCTCGCTTATCAGCAGACCGCTTAACTTCGTATGGACGGCTTATCCACTTTAACCAGTTTGCCTGTACATCAGCAGACTTGAGATGCAGAGCGGAGTTGACCGCGACGATGGGATTCTTGCGCAGCAAAGAACGGTTTAAGAAAGCAGGTAAGACAAAAACAAAAGACAAAAAATACAGTAAACAAATAAATGACAGGGTGAGAATATGGTAAAATCTGAAAATGTGTTAAAAATCAGGCTGCCGCGAGGACCTCTTTTTCTGGATTACTTTTGAAAACACTGCGGTTGGGTTTAGGGAAGTGAGTAAGCGGGTCAATCGGTGCTTTAGAAAACACTATCGGTTGGGTTTAGTCAAGCTACTTGAAAAATGTAGTGAGCTAAGCTATTAGCTACTCTACTTGAAATGTAGCTTAACTACACAAAGCTACCCTCTGGGAAATGTAGCAAGCTAAGCTAAAAGCTACTTGGTAAAAGTAGCTTAGCTACATTTACGCAATTTTTTATTGCAATAAAAAAATTGCAATAAAAAATACATTTAAGCTATTTTTGCAATTTTCATTTTCAAATCAAAGCAACTTAAATCCAAGTCAATCATACCTTAGTGATCAATAAAACTGTCAATCAAACATATGAGGCAAAATTGTTCAGTTCAATTATTTACAGCAAATAATATGTTGTATACAGAAACATATTATAGTATATAACAGCAAAAACAAAAAATCCAATAAAACCAGATGTTACACATTTAAAATAATATAGTAATTTAAATGGAAATATTTAGGAATAAGCATTATATTGTATATATTATCTATACCTCTTCATTAATGAATTACACTACATAATGTAGTATCATATACTTCTCTCCTTCAGTCATCTTTCCATCAAGGAAATTTCTCGTGTTAGCCTAATTTGTTGGTGACGTCACCAACCAGAGCGAGAGGTGGCAGTAACGCACCAAAAAATTAGTTGTTGACCACCGTAAAACATTAAGAAGAACAAATCGTTATTCTCGCCATCATATAGATTTACTTTCATCGCATAGACAACGGCCTCACAGCTCTGTGAATGTCAGTGCCGTCACTTATTGATCTGCGATCGGTAAATATAGCTTGTGTAGACGCTACTGCGCTACTTGACTAAAAAAATTGCTTCGCTACAGAAAAGCTATTTGATTTAGAAAGTAGCAACGCTACCGCCACGCTAATGCGAAATGTAGTTAAGCTAGTAGCGTCACTACTGCCCAACACTGGGTTTAGGGAAAGAGGAGAGTGGGCCAGTTGGTTAGTCATTCAGTCAGTCAGTCAGTCAGTCAGTCAGTCAGTCAGTTGACAGCGGCCTCTGGTAGATTTACAGGAGAACAGCTAGCACGAATGGCACTCGCGAGAGAAATTGGAGATCTCAAAAAGCATACACGGGCTCTGGCGAATCCGCGAAAACAAAAACGGCAAAAAAGTTCTCTCCATAAATGTGTATGGGGTACACAATCAGAAGGAGCCTGGGTTGAGTCCTTGACTATTCAAAGCAGCCAAAGTTCCCAGACCTTCACCCGTCAGTTTCAGCTGCCATGTGCAGTGTTTAGAGCACCTATGGTTAATATGGTCCTGGCACCTATGGTCTAGGTAGGTAGCTTACTAAAGTAGGTTTCAATACATTCAAGTACATCAATCATTTCAGAATCTGCATAACCTCTATCACAGCAGCAAGACAAGCAACCTGGAAACATGACAGGCTTGTGAATGTTGGCAAATAATCCTGACAGGAACAATATAATGAAGCGCCCAGTACTGTGCTGATCAGCAGGAAATGATGCGTGTGATGTCAGCAAAGACACTGTTCCCTGTCTCTGGGGAGGCTCTGCCTCTGTTCATTTACTCACAGTGTTTGCTGGCCTTTCTCTGTGTGTATGTGTGTGTGTGTCCCCTGTTCATTGCGTGGATGAATTTTGCCACTGCCTTTCTCAAGGCGGCCCAGTGATACCCTGCTGTCGCCAAGGCAACCAAGCAGATCATCTCTGCATCTCCTCCAGCAAGTCAGCATCTCTGATTTTTCCTGATCATTTAGAGGGGATTTAGAAGTTTACAGACAATAGTGTGGAAGTGATTGGTCAGTCTTCATAATAGTAAAGTCTTGTCCAAATCTATTCAATATAGAAGCTTTCTCTTGCCACACAACTAAAAAAAGGAAATTGTGACTTACTAAACCACAGTTTCTCTCATGGAATTCAGAGTTTAAATAAGAAAACAAAATAAATTACAGTAAATAAAGTCTAAATCAATAAATAGGGGGTCACGCTTTATTTTAACAAACCACATACTATTTATTTAAGCTCAGTAAACTCTTATTCTGCTGCTTGTTAACAGTTATTAAGGTAGCAGTTAGGTTTAGGTATTAGACAAGACTAGGAATGTAGAATAAGATCATGCAGAATATGTACTAACAAACAGCCAATATCTTAATAACAGGCATGTAATAGGACCCTAGTGAGAATTGATATGTAAACTAAAGTACCCAGGCTCATTCTGAAAACGTACCCCTATATACATTTCTGGAGAGCACCAAATACGTCCCAGGAGCTACGTTTTTTTGTAGTTTTTGTTTTTCTGAATCCAGCAAAGGCCATTGTGTGCACTTTTTGAGATCTCAAATTCCTCTCCCGATTGCCATTCATGCCTGCTGTTTTAGTGTATATCCACCAGAGGCCACTGTCGAATGACTGGCTGACTGAATGACTGACTGACTGAACGATCGACTGACCCACCCTCCTCTTTCTCTAAACCCAACCAAAAGTGTTTTCAAAAGCACCAATTGACCAGATTGAATTGGAGAATCGGCGATGCCGGTTCAGCATCTTGTCTATCGACCCAACCCTACATGTGACTGTGTAAGACAAATAGAAGATGAAAACATGACATGTACAGAAATTCAAAATATGGGACCAATCACTCGCTTTTTTAAATGTTAAATCTTGCTTTATCCCGACCCTTTTCACATTACCGTACAACACGGTACTCAAATGCTTAAATTCTAGTGTGACCGCGGCATAACAGTTGTAAACATTGTTACAAATAAATGAACAGAGAGTTTTCTATCATGTTGCATCAGAATCTAACAGATTTTATAACAATATGCAGTGTTGGGCAAGCTACCTGAAAAATGTTGTGAGCTAAGCTATTAGCCACACTAATTAAAATGTAGCTTAACTACACTACACCCTGGGAAATGTAGCAAGCTAAGCTAAAAGCTACTTTGCAAAAGTAGCTTAGCTACATTTAAGCTATTTATGCAATTTTCATTTTTAAATTGAAGCAAATTAAATTATCATTCATATCTTAGTGATCACTAAAACTGTCAATAAATCATATGAGGCAGAATTGTTCAGTTTAATTATTTACTGTAAATAATATTGTACCAAACAGAAACAAATTATAGTATAAAACAGCAAAAACTAAAAACAGGTGTTACGCTTTTAAAAAACTATAGTAACGTATAGTAAAGGGAAATATTTACCAATAAGCATTAAATTACACTAACTTACATATTGTAGTAACATTAATAAATACCATGAATTAATAGTAATTACCGTAGTATACTTTAGCCTTTACTACAGTAAACTCTATCTATCTATCTATCTATCTATCTATCTATCTATCTATCTATCTATCTATCTATCTATCTATCTATATATTTATATCAAGCAAGTTTTTCATGTCAGCCCAATGATTGATTTGCGACGAGGTGGCAGCACCAAAAAGTTTGTTGTCAGCCATCGTAAAACAGGAAGAAAAAGAAATCGTCATTTTCGCCACCATATGGATTTACCTTCATTGGTTAGACAGTTCGGTGAATGTTGGTGCTGTCACTTATTGATCTGCGGTCTGTAAATGTAGCTTGTGTGGACGCTACTGCGCTACTTGACTAAAAAGGTGGCTTTGCTACTGAAAAGCTATTGGATTTATAGAGTAACGACGCTACCGCCACGCTACTGAGAAATGTAGTTAAGCTAGTAGCTACTGCCCAACACTGACAATGTGTCTATTAGAATCAAGCTGCATCATTCTTTCAGCTTTTGGATTACATGACATTAAAACTTTTTCAGTATTGTAATAGTAGATTTATGGTATTTATATGTATGGTATTTCTAAGTGCAACAATAGGTAAAAAAATATATTTAGTTTTACAATGTATACAGAATCAAACCAAAGACCATAACCACAGAAGTGTGATGTAAACCAAGGCAAAGTTTTTGTGAACCATTCTACCCCTAGTTCAGGTCAAAACAAATGTCATTGTTGAAGGACGTGATTCAATGTTGAAAAGTTCTACCAACTTAAACTAAGCACAAAGGCAGTGGCAAAGAACTCAAACTCCTCTAATTGACAAAACAGAAAGGGGAAAAAATCTTCTCAATTGGGAAACCAGGCCACAGAAAAATTATAAAAAGGAAATAATTTCTCTTAAGAAAATGGAATAATCTCATTGGTATACCACTCAAGAAAGTCTGCCATGATATGAAGTGTCATATCGCTGGATCAGGCAGACGAGTGTCCTTAGGAGAAGCTGTGAATGAAATGCAGTGAGCAGTTTTGCGTGTGTGTGAAGGGCTAAACATAGACATGACTGCTCTTAAGTGAACATCTCCTCATGGGCCTGTAATGACCATGTGCTGACTCTACAGGGCACAGAAAGACACACTCTGGAGGGTAATTTGACGGTAAACGCCAGTGCTGTTTCTGGGCTGTAATTCTAGAGAAGAACAAGTGAGTCACATCCCAGTAGGGGGGAAAGTGCCAGAAGCTGTGTTTTTTAAGCAATGAACAAGCAGATCTCTACAGGTTCTGATGGACCATGTGTTAAGAAGTGCTATTAATTAACTATGGTTTAAAACTCTCTTGAACATGCTGTTTTATAACAAAACTTTAGCAAAAAGTAAGTGGAAAATGACAGAAAGTGTCATCAGAAGTTAAATTAAAGCCAAATGTAAAATCAAATTGATAACATTCTAACACTATTAGAGCCTTCAACTTAACAATAGCATCATCTCTTTTCAGCAACCCGGTACTTAAAACAAAAAACAATGGGAAACAATCCATCACTTCAAGACACCAGTAAGTGCAAAACAAGGCATCTATCAAAATATTTTCTATCCCGTGGTCTCCGTGGTCAGTCCAATATTTCCACTTTATTCCACTCTGTTCACCTCAAGGAACGGAACCAACCCTGTAACGTCAGACATAGCAATATTCCAAAATGGCGGTGCCCTAGCTCAAGAAACTATAGTAAAACATGCCTTTTTTCTTTAAAATGGTTACATTTAATAACTGGATTAAAATTCTCTACACATCACCATCGGCTACCGTCATTACTAACGGACTAACATCATGCAGCTTCACTCCACACCGGGAAACTAGACAAGGATGCCCACTCTCTCCCTCTCTATTCACCATATTCATTGAACCACTTGCAGCAGCTATCCATCAAAACAACCTCATCAAAGGAATTCCAACATTAAACATAAACCACAAAATAAGTATTTACGCTGATGACATATTATTATACTTACAAAATCCCCAAACATCATTACAAGAAACAATAAAACGTAATGACATCTTTTCTAATATTTCTGAATACTCAATTATTTGGAATAAATCTGCTATACTTCCAAATTCCTTTGTGCACGAACTACATCACATATTTGGGTATCAATGTTTCCGACAGGCTGTCAGAGTTGTTTGCACTCAACTATACTCCATTACTTTAAAAAATAGATGACGATCTTCAACGTTGGATGAACCATCATGGGCAGAATATCAGTAACCAAAATGGTTACATTAATCAAGTTTGTTACATATATTTTTATTAAAGTGGAAATCAATTTACAAAATAACGTAAACTTGACTGACTGCTTCACTTCCACTTTAATGTGGCCAAACTTCAAGTTAGTAACGACCAGCACATCAAGCGTTGGTTGGTATTAAAGGTTGTCAAAAACGTCAAAGGGTTGTGATCACAATATATCACCACAGGCAAATCCTCCCCTCCCACATAAACGTCGAAATGCTGAAGCAACCAAATTAGTGCTGACACATCTTTTTTTCTACAACAGTGTATTTCAACTGATAAGGCAGAAATTGCAGTAAAAAGAAACATCCCGGACGAGCCCCCACTTCAGTTCACTACAAAAAAGATGATGAGTGCATTTGCTTTAATAAACTTGTTTATTTATTCACCTATTTAACTAAAACAATACATTCCCATCCCAATCTATGAATGAAGCCATAGAAATGTTACAAGACGGTGTAGTTCAACTGATAAGCCAGACATTTTCTTGAAAAGAAACATCCCGGACGAGCCCCCACTTCAAACAAGCTCACTACAAATAAGATGATGAGTGCATTTGCTTTAATAAACTTGTTTATTTATTCACCTATTTAACTAAAAAAATACATCCCAATCCCAATCTATGAATGAAGCCATAGAAATGTTACAAGACGGTGTAGTTCAACTGATAAGCCAGACATTTTCTTGAAAAGAAACATCCCGGACGAGCCCCCACTTCAAACAAGTTCACTACAAATAAGATGATGAGTGCATTTTCCTTGATAAACTTGTTTATTTAAGCAAGGCTGTGACGCATTGGGTAGCAAGTTCACCTCACAGCAAGAAGGTTGCTGGTTTAAGCATGGGTCAGTTGGCATTTTTTTTGAGGAGTTTGCATGTTCTCCCCGTGTTCGCGTGGGTTTCCTCCGGGTGCTCCGGTTTCCCCCACAAGTCCAAAGACATGTGCTATAGGTGAATTGGGTAGGCTAAATTGTTCGTAGTGAATGAATGAATGAGGCTGGAATGGCATCCGCTGTGTAAAACATGTGTTGAATAAGTTGGCGGTTCATTCCGCTGTGGCGACCCCAGATTAATAAAGGGACTAAGCCGAAAAGAAAATGAATGAATAAACTTGTTTATTTATTCACCCATTTATTTTATTTTATTTTATTTTATTTGTTTTAATTTATTTATTTATTTATTTATTTATTTTAAAAAAATTATTATTTTTATTTTATTTTATTTTATTTATTTTTAATTTATTTATTTTTTTAATTTTATTTTATTTATTCACCCATTTATTCCATCTAGATGTTATAAGACTCCTTTCGGTTTTTGCAAGTTTCACTGCTAAAACTGAAGTTGGTTTTAAATACAAAAACAAATTAATATATGTTTTTTTTAATTACAGTCTAATGAAAATGAAGGTTTCACCAATCTTAACCCTGGAGGGGGACTGTATTGAAAGAGTAAACAGTTATAAATATGTGGCCATATGGCTTGATGAACGATTGGGTTTTAATATTCATATTGAAAATCTCATACAGAAGCTCAGGCCTAAATTGGGTATTCTTTTTCATATTAAGAAGTTCCTTCCGTTCGAAGCAAGAAAAAGAATTAGCCAAAGCCGTTTCCTTTCAATGATAGATTATGCAGATGTAGATTATATGCATGCAAACCAGTCATTACTAAAAAGCTTTAATGCGGAAGTGCGCTCGTTTTTGCGATTGTTTTAGAACTTCTGATTCAATCGCCTGTGGGAGAAATGACTAGGAATAATTAACGTCAGAAAACGGTCAAACTACAAACAAGTGTTCGCATGAATTTACAGACCAAGTAGAATAATATAATAAGATAATATAAGTTTGCAACATCAAGCAGCATAACGAGCTGTTTTTAATGTCTAAAAATTAATGGAAGTGAATGAGACCGGAAGTCTCGAGCCAAAAAGATTCAAATGGCTGCGCCCGCTCGTATCGAAGGTCAATATCATGCTGCAATATGATTTGTGACAAATGCATCTTCACATACCCATCATTGTACTTTGTACAAAATGGTTGGATGGTTTTCCCTGACCAAAGGAGAAAAATGCATTTGCTTCTATTCACCGCTAGGGCATTATTGGGTAAATTGCCATCTTATATTTTTGACCTTTTATCATATATAGTACACAGAATTCTCATAAATGACATTTATCCTATTAGAAACACTTCCATCTCTAAATATTTTTAAAAATCATTTGAAGTATTACCTGGAAGAATCATGTCAATTTTAATGTGTGATTATTTACTGTATGTATGTGCTGCCTACTTAGCCAGAACCCCCTGATAGAAGAGATGTATATCTCAATGGGAAATTCCTGGTAAAATAAAAAATAAATAAATAAAAAACACAAAAGCACAGGGCTCAAAAAATTAAGAATCTAGGCTCTGACTACTCCAGGCAGTGAAAGAACCACTCCACCAAATTATGATGCTTATAAAGGACAGAGTGTCACATACACCGGTGTTCCCTATCACAGCACATAAATCAACTGGGCCTGCAAAGACACAACGCAACATATCAGCCACAAGCGGAAAACGACCAAAGGTGTTGTCACATTTGGCCAATGAAATCTGTGATGGTCCTCCATCAGTCTGAACACTGTAAAAAGCGAATAATTGACTTAATTTTTTTAATTATTTTAATAAGTGAGTAAATCCATTGCCTTAAATGTTATGCAGATGAAGTCTGTGCATAATTGTACAGATTAAGTTAACAGTTGCTAGTTACGAAGGGTTTACTCACTTTTTAAATCCTTGTGTACTGTTTAAATTGACAACCATTTTGTTATGTTGGTGGCTGTTTTTACCCCATTGACTTCCATTATAATCACAATTTTTATTGCAAAGCCATGGCACCACATAACCATGCAATCTTGATTGTTGGTGGTTTTTTCCTGTTGGAAAGAGGTAAAATGTGTATTTTCTTACTGTTGATCATAAGTTGGCACCATAAACCCTTTAGATAGGCCAGTGCAAACAAGGTTTCTGGCTTTATATGAGTTATATGAAGTAAAACATCAGATTAGTAGATTTTCCCATAGTGTCACATTTTTGAAAATTTTCAAAGCATCTTGCCAAAACATGTGCCAAAATAAGATTTGTCACCAAAAATAATTTAATTTCCTGAAAGTTGTGACCAAATTAAGACTCAAAATCACCTCAGAGTGGATAAAAACATCTCCAACAGCACACAAGGTCATAAGTCAAGTCAACTAGTTTGCTCTTATTGCTTTTATTAAGTCAACTAATTGCTTTTTTACAGTAAGGAGACTAAGGCTGCATTTACACTGCAGATCTTGATGGTCAATTCCGATTTTGTGACTGTATCTGATTTTTTTGAGGACCTGCTTTCATCCTCTTTTAAAAGTGAGTCGTATGCGATCATCTGCATTTACACAGCACACGGCAAAGGCGCAATGATCAGGAAAAACAGAGCGGGCGCTGACTAACAGCTGATAATTAAAGAGTGCTCTTTTCTCTATTCCTGTATGTAATCTGTTCGCAGCTTTTGACAAGCTGTTTTACTATAGTTTATGACAAAAAGGTTCTCATTTGTCCATCTTCTTTTGATATATAGGCTTTTTAAACCAGTAGGCATGTTAATGTCATGTCTATGGCGTGATTTTTTAACGTGATATATGCACTAGTTTTATATTAGTTTATATTGGTTACGTGGCGGACATTGTGCTCTCTCGCTCTCATTAACATACTTAAATACCTGTGCTTTATGACAATGTAAAAGCTGTTTAAGTCCTTGTGTGTGAGATTTAAGATTTGGGATGCTGAAGTTTGTTCTGAAAAGAAAATGTCAGACTTGACGTCATTCACTATGGTTTTTAATGATGTGCGACTCGCATTGACAGGTGAAAATCTACCTGCTTACACTGCAGACACGAGGGCACAGATCTGATTCGTATCAGATAAATTTCCACATATGAACAAGGCCTGAATCTGATTTGAGTAAATCGGAATCCATGTGATTTGTTCCTGTTTACACATACATGAACCATATCCGTTCTGTGCCATATGGGAGAAAAAAATCAGAATTGAGTCACTTGAACAGTGCAGTGTAAATGCAGCCTAAGATAAGGCTGCAACAGTTTGTTTGAAATTAATTCCAAACTCCAAAATGACATCAGTGGTGAATGAACTCTTTCAAGTGACTGCAAGACATTGCTTGTCCAAGCATATTGTGTGGATAAAATGCCACTTGGACAAGAACTTGACTGAATACATCCTGTAGAGTAATGGCAGGAGATGACATCTCATTTCTTCTGGAGAGTTTGAATTCAGGAGCGTTTAAGGATCACAGACAGCTGAAGCGAGTGGTTGTGTGGGATTGAGTAGGATAGAAATTTGACAGAGCGGGATAATCTGAGAGAGCGATGTCCCTCCGTTGAGCACTGCATCAGGATGTGTGATAACCCAACAGTCGTGGGACAGATGTGTATCATCACACTGCACAGTCACACCTGCATGACAAACCATGACCGCAAGGCTCTGATTCACAAAGACAGATAAAAACCTACAGTTTACTGCCTTATCTCATCGGGATGCACTTCTGTGGTCTCAACTTAGAAAAAATGAGTTGAAAAAACTTAGAAAAAGACTTTCAGCAAATAAAAGGTAGCAGTTGATTGAGGTTTTGAAAAAGAAAATGAATTTGGTAAACTTTGTGAATAATTCAAACACTAATTTTAGTGTTTTAGCCTCTAATAAGGCAGAAATTTCCTTGAAAAGAAAAATCCCGGACGAGCCCCCATTTGTTGCAACTTCAAACAAGTTCATTACAAATAATAAGATGAGTGCATTCGCATTGATAAACATGTACAGTATATTTATTCACCCAATTAACTAAAACAAAACATAATCAAATCCCATCCTAACACAAATGGACAGGGCTCAATAAACTGAGAATTTAACAAAGGCTCAAACTGCTCCAGGCAGTGAAACAGTCACTCCACCAAAAGCATGATGCTAATATATGCAAAAGCTATATTTATATTAGGAATGCCGCAGTATTGAACCGTTCAGTACAACCTCCATGGTTCGATACCATACATCAGTGGTTCTCAAACTGGGGGTCGCGACCCCTGCAGGGGTCGCAGAATAATTTCAGTGGGTCGCGAGAGTGATTTACAAATTGTGTAATTTTCAGTGATTATAATAAATATTTTTCAGTATTACAAATGAAAGCTAATATTTTCAGATTTTTTAAAAGATATTACTGATTAATAAAGTATTTAGGACACATTCAGGCAGAATGCATCTTTGTACTTGAAACGCAGCGCTCAGGAACAGTTTAAAACTGTTGTCATGTCAACTTGCCAGTAAACAAAGCCTTCAACGACTTGCCCCGCCTTTGTGCTCTTCTTCAGTCCGTCCGTGATATTTTTTGATCACTCAATTATGGTATAAAAATGTATTTTCTTGTGATAACAGGATTTCATTGAGACATATTTTCCTCATGGATGCATATACATATTTTTGCTTGTTAGTTTTGATTAGTGTTGATTTCAAATGCAATAAATCTGTTTATAAAACTTGTAGTAACATAGCGATAAATGGTGCGCCTACATTTTTAAAGTTAGGAGCACCAGTACTACCAAGCAAAAATGTTAATTTCGAGCCCTGTAATGTATAGTAAATATAGTTAAAATATTGTGAACAGCTTAAAAATGCTATTGGTATATGCTTTGGTAGTGGGGGGTCGCGAGTTCTTGATGATCTTACATTGGGGGTCACTGGTTTAAAAGTTTGAGAACCACTGCCATACATGACCCTATTCCTCAAGAAAATCTATTTCAATGAGTTATATTCTAAGATTTGTGTTTATTGCTTTGTCTAAATTGAGTTTCCTGTACAATATTATTAGCATAATGTTTTGAACTTAGTAAATAATTGGTTATATAATATAATAATAAGGGTTGACATCATCAATGGAGGTGGCATCATTTTCGTCTTTAAATGTATTTATTTGAATTATACATTTATATGTGTAAGGCATTTCGTTGAGCCTATATTACATTCTCCATTTTTGAGCCCTGTCCTTTTGTGTTGGGATGGGGTTTGATGATGTTTTGTTTTAGTTAAATGGATGAATAAATAAACATATTTATTAACCCAAATGCACTCATGTTATTATTCATAGTGCACTTGCTTAAAGTGGGGGCTCATCCGGGATGTTTCTTTTCAAGGAAATGTCTGCCTTATCAGTTGAACTACACTGTTTGGAAAAAAGACGCGTTAGCACAAATTTGGGTGCTTCAGCATTTTGACGTTTATGTTTAATTGTTTTAATTGTGATCACGGTTCTTTGACCCTTAATTGTTTTATGTTCAATCCACTTAAATTTGTAAAAGCTAAAAAGCTAACTTAATTCCTTCATGATGTCCCAACACAAATTGATTGTGTTGAATCTAGCATTTTTAAGTGTAAGGAAACCTCAAATAAAGCTAAAATTACTTAACAAATAATGTAACTTTGTCTTTTTAATGTAAATATAATATATGGAGTTAGTAAGTATACATTTATGTACATATATCCGATTATTTCATTTTGGACTTTACTTAAATGTTACAATGTTTATTAATTATTACATTGGCGGACAATTATTTCTTAAAGTTTTTCGAACAACAAACAAGTTTTTGCTTTCTTCCCTGAGAACGAGCCAGAAAACCCCCACATTTAATTAGGCAATGCCCTGTAAACATTTAATAGCTCGGAGTTGAAAATACAAAGTGCAACTCTTAACAGAGAGCAACTTAAAGTAAAATCTATGTGGGTGAACACGTCCCCGATGAACACATTAATCATGACAACGGAAATATTTAAAAAGATCAGACTGAATGAATCCTCCAGTGGTCTCTTTATCATTTCGTATCTCATCCGCATGGTCATTCCCTCTCTAATTGGCTCATTCTGTCATGTCACATTAGGGTGGGAGTGGGTGGCTTGCATTTCCAGCTGTGGGTGCTCTTTCCTTCTCTCTCTCTTTCTCTCTCTCTCTCTCGGGCAACAAACATTAACCATTTTAATGCATTGTGAGTAAATCTTTCCCTGACCTATTTTCTGTCCACAGCCAGAGCTGCAGGGTCTCCTCACAAATCACACACTCACATACACACACACACACACAGACATGACATCAGCACTCCTGCACATTAAACACACGCAGACCTGCTGCTTATTACATAATGTCACACAACCTGGCACTTTTTCATAACTGGCTCACAATTATTTGACATGGCTGCACGTACTGCACACTGGTCCAATTCACTACAGTGAGTATTAGCATAAAAACACAGTATGCATTACTTGCAAATGTAAGAAAACGTGAAATGAAGTTAACATTACTTAACAAATAATGTCATTTTGGCATAATGTAAGCAAATTTGACATAACTTTATATATTATATCTACATTAAAAAGACAAAATGACATAATTTAAGTTATTTTAACTTTATTTGAGGTTTCCTCACACTGTAAATAATGCTGGGTTCAACACAATCAATTTGTGTTGGGACATCATGAAGGAATTAAGTTAGCTTATTAGTTTTTACAAATTTAAGTGGACTGAACATAAAACAATTAAGGATCATCACAATATATAACCAGAGGTAGCTAAAGTTACTGTGATAACTGCTAAAGTGCTCAAATTAGTGCTAAATTAGTGCCAATGCATCTTTTTTCTACAACAGTGTAGTTCAACTGATAAGGTAGAAATTTTCTTGAAAAGCAACATCCTGGACGAGCCCCCACTTCAAACAAGTTCACTACAAATAATAAGATGAGTGAATTTGCGTTATGCTGTATTCACACCAGACGCGGAACGTGTGGATAAATCGCGATATTCGAGCATAAATAGATGCGTGAACATTTGAGTTTACTCGCTTCATTCGCGCGTCAAAATCTGCTTCATTCATGCGTCAAATTCACGCTTTTTGAGATCTCAAATTTCGGTGAATGACTGACTGACCAATCGACTGACTCAGCCTCCTCCTTCTGTCAGTCATTCAGTCGACAGTGGATTTACGCGAAAACAGCAGGTTGTCACTTGCGAGGGAAATTTGAGATCTCAAAAAGCGTGCACAGCGGCCTCTGGAGGATTCACGAAAACAAAAACTGCAAAAAAACGTTCCTCCTTGGACATATTTGGCACATATTTTGCCACATATTTTCCATTTTCAGATGTGATGAGCCTGGCTTGTAAATATTGAACTTGTTTTATCCAAGAGTTATAATTCAAGGTATAATTCAAATGTCAATATTTTCTCCCCGTACTATTCCTGTGGTTGCAAAATAATTCATAATTCATTCAGCTTGTTGTATTGTGATGTCATCACTGTCATGTGCAGCGAGAACCACCATCTAAGTTTATAAACAATGATCATTGTTATTCAACAGCAGACCTACATTTAACTATTATATATTATTTTGTTTACCAGGGTTTGACAAATAAAGATAATAGTACTAACATTAAGCAACAAAGTCCCTTTAAGGCAAGGCATTTCACTCGGCGGCCATCTTTGAAACGCCTCTCGGGCAAGTATACTAGGACATTCTGTCTGAGTGGGGATACATCAAATTCTCCAAAACTGTTTGCCAAGCTTACGATTACATTACAGATTTGGAGTCACCAATAAAATTCATCTGTCTCATAATTTTCATTTCTAAAAGAACAATATCACGACACCAACCTCATTTATGGGCATTTTACACATTATCATCCTCTGGATAATGCCTAGTCAGATAGCGCTGGCCTTCTAAAGAATTATAACATGTCTTTATGGCTAATCACCTCCAGAAATGAAAGCGACTCTTTGTTTACAAGTTCGTGGGCATTTGAGTAGATACTGTCATGTGATGTGCGTTTGACAGGACGAACTGTACCTCGCGTTCATTTCATACAGATTACAGAACCAAAAAACTTCTGTTTTCAAGTATTGCTGGTTAATTTCTTATGTCTGTGAAGCAAGTATTAGCCGACATTCCATTGTGTTTGTTGACCACAAAACTTTTGTAAAAGCACACGTCTGGTCTGAGATTCTCCCCCGGAGAAACATCAGTCAGTCTATACCGATTGCTGATTGGCTCCTGTACTAGTAGGCAGGGCTTCATTCACCATATTGACTGTTACAGTTTTTCCCATTCAAAACTTTACGAGTGAGATGTCTTGTGTATTTGCATACAATATCAAGATAACATTGTATTGTGACTTCAGCATTGAGATACATATCAAATCAAGACTTGAGTGTATCGTTACACCCTTAATTGATTGACAGTTTATTAAACTGTTTGCTTTTACGCAATCTAGCCAGCCAAATTGGTGAGGCTGTTCAAACATATCCACTCAAGATCAGAAGCCATCTTAAAATCTCTTTGAATATTTTTGTCTTTTTTCTTATGCGTTTATTTTATTAGCAATAAGAAGACACACACAGTATTTATACTAATCACAGCTCCCAGAAGGAGAATTTTACCCCTTAGTGAATGTGATGTGCACTTGAAACGCTTGTGTTTCTGCACTGCTGCGTGCTTAATCAGTGTGCTTTCTTTAACAGCTCCCGCACAGCAGCTGCACAGGCATATTGCATTTTGTTTTTGAATATTAATTCAGTACATTTACAGTGGTGTAAAAAAAGTGTTTACCCCTTACTGATTTCTTGTATT
This sequence comes from Danio aesculapii, assembly GCF_903798145.1. NCBI lineage: Eukaryota > Metazoa > Chordata > Actinopteri > Cypriniformes > Danionidae > Danio > Danio aesculapii. The sequence continues at coordinate 55,866,895 of NC_079437.1, read as the reverse complement.
TTTTGCATACTTGTCACACTTTCAGGTCATGTTTCAGGACATCAAACTAATTTAAATATTAGTCAAAATAACAGAAGAAATGAAGGTTTTTAGTTAAGAGCAAGCTAAATACACATCTGCATAGCCCTGTGTGGCAAAGTATTTACCCCTAAACCTTATAATGAGTTAAATCATTATTAATAAGCCAATTACTGAGCCAAACAATCGTTTTCAATAACTTGTAATGAGTCTATTACAGCACTGTGAATGAATTTTGGCCCACTCATCTTTGCAGAATTGTTGTAATTAAGCCAGATTGTATGGCTTTTGAGCATGAACAGCCTTTTTTAAAGGGCATGCCTCAGCATATCAATTGGATTTAGGTCAGGACTTTGACTAGGCCACTCCAGAGTCTTCGTTTTGTTTTACTTCAGCTATTCAGAAGTGGATTAACTGTGTTTTGAAGTGGATTAAAAGTGATTTGGAACTTGTTTGTTCATTGTTGCTTCATAATAATACAAACACCGTACACTTTATGGAACCGTTTTTTTAAATCCGTTGGATACCTGGATGACATGATGGCAGCCATATTGCGCCAGGCCGCACACCACACACCAGCTGATTGGTGAAGAAGAGACAGTGATGAAGCCAATTATGATATGGGGATGGTTACGAGACCATGATGGGCAGAGGCCAGTGGGCAAACTTGGCCAGGATGCCGGGGTTAAACCCCTACTCTTTTTCAAAGGACATCCTGGGATTTTTAACAACCACAGAGAGTCAGGACTTTGGCTTAACATCTCATCCGAAAGACGACACTCACTGAGCAGTATAGACTCCCCATCAATATACTGGGGAGTTAGGACCCACACAGACCGCAGGTCAAGTGCCCTCTGCTGGCCTCACTAACACCACTTCCGGCAGCAACCTAGCTTTCCCATCCAGGTGCTGGTTGACATGCCATGACCTAATGGTTAAAGAGTTGGACTTGGGATCCTAAGGTCACAGGTTCAAGTCCGAGTGAATATCTACTTCAATACCATGGCTGATGTGATTCCCTTGAGCAAGGCACTGAGAACCCAATTTCCGGGCTTAGCTTGAGTGGGTAACCATGTGGGAGTTGCAGAGAGCTAGCTGCCGGCAATGATTGTATAATTGTCCTAACAACACTCTGGCCACTGCATAGCAACACATTGACAACCACACATAGTAATAATGTTGATTTTTAATCATAGAACTATGTCATGTCATTTTCATCCGCTTATCTGGGGTCGGGTCACAGGGGCAGCAGTCTTAGGAGAGAACTCCAGACTTCCTTCTCCCCAGACAATTCCTCCACCTCCCCGGGGAGATCCCGAGGCGTTCCCAGGCCACTCGAGAGACATAGTTCCTCTAGCGTGTCCTGGGTCTTCCCCGAGGCCTCCTCTCGGTGGGACATGCCTGGAACACCTCCCTAGGTAGGCCTCCTGGAGGCATCCGAAACAGATGCCCGAGCCACCTCAGCTGACTTCTCTAAATGTAGAGGAGCAGCGGTTCCTCTCCGAGCCCCTCCCTGATGACAGAGCTTCTCACCCTGTCTATAAGGGTGCACCCCTGCCAACCTGCAAAGGAAACTCATTTCGGCCAATAGTATCCGAGATCTTGTCCTTTCGGTCATGACCCAAAGCTCATGACCATAGATGAGAGTAGGAATGTAGATTGACTGGTAAATGGAAAGCTTTGCCTTTCGGCTCAGCTCCTTCTTTACCAAAATGGACCAGTACACCGTCCACATTACTGCTGCCGCTGCACCGATCCGCCTGTCAATCTCACGCTCCATCCTTCCCTCACTCGTGAACAAAACCCCAAGATAGTTGAACTCCTCCCCCTGGGGTAAGTACTTTCCTCCAACCTGGAGATGGCAAACCACCTTATTCTGGTGGAGCACCATGGCCTCAGACTTGAAGGTGCTGATTCTCATCCAAGCCACACTCAGCTAGAAATAATCAAATGTAACACTTATACAGAATATAGAGATGCATTGGTTACCACTAAGAACACCATAGCAATACACTGGCAACCACTTAGAAAGGCTCAGCAAGTTTAAAGCCCTTAAAAACACATAACAACAGACTAAAAATACTTATTTAGTGGCCGGGTGTCCAAAAAACAAGTACATTTGGCAATAATGTGCATGCCATTAATGACTTTTAATGCCATTCTACTTCTGTAGCTGAACATTATAAATAAATTAAATGACAAAAAAATGTATCGTCTAAATCACTTTGTAAATCAAAAGCCAGTAAAATTGCTTAAATGTTATGAGTAAACAGAAGGGATTTCTCATAGGGAGTGTATTCTTTCTCTTACATAAGTTGCCCACACCTTTCAGTCTTCATTGCTCTGCCCTATTGAATACCCACCAGGTGGCACAGCGTGCTGCATCACTATGAGTCTGAGCCACCCAAGCCACCCTCAACCTCCCCCCCTTCTTTGAGCTTAGCTGCATAAATCACTCGTAACATATCCAGATGATGGCTTCTGGGATAAAGGATCAGTCTTAATACACACTGACGCTTTATTAAAGAGCACACACACAGATTACAGCTACACACACACCACAGGAGATGACAGTTTTGCACAGCATATTGCTACAGCATTAAGATACAACATGTTTTAAAGAAAGTAGATAATTTAGTGTCATTGCCTTAAGTATTTTAGTCTGTTGTTATGTGTTTTTAAGGGCTTTAAACCCGCTGAGCTTTTCTAAGCGCTTGCCAGTGTGTTGCTATAGTGTTCTTAGTGTTAACCAATGCATCTCTAAGATATTCTGTATACGTGTCTTGGTTATAAGTGTTGTTTGCTTGGTTCTATGATTGGAAATCCACATGTTTAGTATGTATGGTTTCCAGTATGTTGCTATGCAGTTGCTAGAGTGTTGTTAGGACATTTACACAATCATTGAATACTATATTTGTTTCTTAACACATGTTGCTTTGTGTTTTTTGTGGTTACTGCACTTTAAAAAATGAGGGGATCAAAAACACAAGAGAAACACACATAAAAATGTACTAACAGCATATTTGATATGCTCAACATTTAATATTAGCATGTGATGTTCTTGTGGCTTGTCTGTAATGGATTCTATTCTCTCTATATGGCTGTGGAATAGAAGTTGGTCTGTCCTTTTTATTAAAACCTGTCACTAACCCCTTAATATCAGCAAGAGTGGGCAATAATCAATAATAATGACTGCATTTGATGATCTGAAGACAAATAAGTCGACAAAATGTGTGTGAGTAACAGAGAGAGAAATATCTGTTTTAGTTAGTAAATCCAGAGGGAATTTACTCAATATTCTTCAGCAAGAGCCCACATTTTCTGTTCTTAGTATGCTCTTAGGGAGAGAGCACTGTGTTGCTGCCTGCAGACAAGATGTTATATTAATGATTCACTGTTATATCACTGATTCACTGTTACATTACTGATTCACTGTTATATTAACAATTAACTGTTATATTACTGATTCACTGTTATATCACTGATTCACTGTTACATTACTGATTCACTGTTATATTAACGATTAACTGTTATATTACTGATTCACTGTTATATCACTGATTCACTGTTATATCACTGATTCACTGTTATATCACTGATTCACTGTTATATCACTGATTCACTGTTACATTACTGATTCACTGTTATATTAACGATTAACTGTTATATTACTGATTCACTGTTATATCACTGATTCACTGTTATATTACTGATTCACTGTTATATCACTGATTCACTGTTATATCACTGATTCACTGTTATATTACTGATTCACTTTTATATCACTGATTCACTGTTATATCACTGATTCACTGTTATATTACTGATTCACTGTTATGTCACTGATTCACTGTTATATCACTGATTCACTGTTACATTACTGATTCACTGTTACATTACTGATTCACTGTTATATTACCAATCCACTGTTATATTAACGATTCACTGTTACATTACTAATTCACTGTTATATTGCAGATTCACTGTTACATTACTGATTCACTGTTACATCACTGATTCACTGTTATAATACTGATTCACTGTTACATTACTGATTCACTGTTACATTACTGATTCACTGTTACATCACTGATTCACTGTTATATTACTGATTCACTGTTACATTACTGATTCACTGTTACATTACTAATTCACTGTTATATTACAGATTCACTGTTACATTACTGATTCACTGTTATATTACTGATTCACTGTTACATTACTGATTCACTGTTACATTACTGATTCACTGTTACATCACTGATTCACTGTTATATTACTAATCCACTGTTATATTAACGATTCACTGTTACATTACTAATTCACTGTTATATTACTGATTCACTGTTACATCACTGATTCACTGTTATATTACTGATTCACTGTTACATTACTGATTCACTGCTATATTACTGATTCACTGTTATATTACCGATTCACTGGTATGTTACCAATTCATTATTATGCTACAGATCTACTATTATGCTACTGATATATTATATATTATATATATATATGCTCACTGTTATATTAATGATTCATTGTTATATTATGGATTCAGTATTTTAATACAGTGGACTTATATAGTTCCTTCATTGTACAATACCTATTGCTGTGTGATGCTTATATTGTGTAGTGTAGTGTAGTGTAGTGTAGTGTAGTGTAGTGTAGTATAGCATAGTATAGTATAGTATTAGGGCTGCATAATATATCGTTTGAACATAGATATCACAATAGTTACATTGCAGGATTATATTATTTATTAAAGATTAAAAAGACAAATAAATAATCACTTATACAATGACGACCATGTCCTTTTATGTTTAATCTTTCAATTTCTGTACCTGAATACTCCAGAAAACAAGCTTAATTTCACTTTTATCTTGGCTCTCTTGTATTTATATGCTTGTAATTTATTATAATTTATGCAAACGCACTGCATATAAACATACTTGATCATCCCAAACTATTTAAATGAACAAAATCTTTCCAAATACAGCAACTCAATTCATCTGGTAAAATTATATTCTAATTTCAATATATATTGAGGCAAAACAAAACATTGCAATGACTTTTCCAATATCGAGCAGTCGTAGTATAGTATAGTATAGTATAGTATAGTATAGTATAGTATAGTATAGTATAGTATAGTATAGTATAGTATAGTATAGTATAGTATAGTATAGTGTACTGTGGTATAGTGCTTTGATAGGAAGTTGATAGGGACACAGAAGCTTGGAGAGGTTACAGAAATGCAAAGCCTCTGAATATTGCAACCTTGCAAATGCAAGATCTCTGGAGCTCCATGACATCAAGTGTAACAAAAACAGCAAAACACTGTCAGGATCAGGCTGTCCAAACTGAACAACAACAACACAGATGTCAAAGAAAAACACTGAAAAACACCATGTCTTTAGGAAATAGATAGACTGACAGTTTTAAAAAAAATAGTGCATGGTACACAAAGTAACCTTATATCTCTTGTTCTCAACACTATAGAGAGATAGCTAACATTAGTAAATACAACACAATTTGCACTGAAAAGACCTCAGACTAATTAATAAATTAGTTTATTGTTGCTGAATTTGCTGCTTCTGAACATCTCACTGCTCAGCAGATGTTCCCTCATCTCATTTCATATTTGTACTAAACCAACTGAAAGCTAGGACTGACAATATTCTCAATAAACCCCATTTACACTACTGAAGTTGTTAAATACAAAACATCTCATGCAATAAGCAAACATGCAAACACTTTAGATTTTACTTTAGATTCATGTCCAGTGAATTTAAACACTGTTGTTGCAAATTTTGCCAATTATTCAGCAAGATAAGCCTAACATATAATAGCTTTTTTATTAAAATTGCTATAAAGTTTTGCACTAATAGCTCCAATAAGAACGTGTTCATAACTTCAAACCAATCAGTAATGCTCTATATTGTGTATATTGGGTTTATCAAAAGTGTTCCTTGTATCTGATCTCCATGTATTTGATCTGCACTCGTGATCTTTTGCACTTTAAAGATTCTGGCTCATTAAAAGGCTGGTTCGTACATCACTTAGTGTATGAGAAATGCCAGTGTAAAGTCTGAAGTCAGCTAAAAGCCATGTGGCAAACCTGAAAACTTTTGGAAGAAATGTTGTCTAATGAGATCAAAACTTTTTGAGGCCAAAAAGTTTTATACTTTTTTTTGGCAGACAGCAAATTGATATGTCTGCATAAACCAAATCCACCACTTCCTTGTACATCAGCAATTCACAAAGATTTCTCATCTGCTGATCTACTAAGAGGTATTTCTAAAATATATATATATATAAATCACACCTTTTACTGTAGTTATATATATATATATATATATATATATATATATATATATATATATATATATATTAGGGATAACACACATCCAGGAGGTTGTTAGTGCAGAACAAAGACTGTATAAGACTAAAGGGCTTTATTCTGTGAAAACAACCATCTTGGATATACTTTATCCCATTTATTAGGATAAATTAGGATAGAAACGAAAACTGAATAAAGCATATACAAATCAAAGCTGACAGAAGCGAAATAGCTGATGGAGTATACTAACTTGCTGATGGAGTATGCTAATACTAATTTGTGCATTTTTTAGACACAAAACGGTGCCAAACAGGCAAAAACGCAAACAAAACTAAATAAAACATACACTAATTTCTGCATTCTGCATTAACTGAAAGGAGATAGAGCCTTTGCAGTTGCTGCTCCACGTTTGTGGAACCAGCTGCCACCGGACATACGAGTGCTTCTTCTCTCTCTTATTTTAAGTCTAGACTTAAGGCACATTTTATTCAATTGCCTTCCCAGGCTATTAATCCTTATTGTGCATTGTTGCTGTAATACTATTATTCTTATTATTACTTTTATTGTTTTTACTGTTTTAGAATGTGTGCTATGGTTTTGTTCAGCACTTTGGTCAGTGCCACACTGTAGTTAAATGTGCTTTATAAATAAACTTTACTTACTTACTTACATTGTTTAATCTCAAAATGGCACCAAACAAGCAAAAACGTAAACCTGACAGAAAAAAAACCCAGCTGATGGAGCATATACTAACATAAGTATTATTTATTCACAAAATGGCACCAAACATACAAAAATACAAATTTGACAGAAACAAAAACAGCTGATGGAGTATACACTAACGTGCATATTATTCAGTCCCAAAATGGCGCCGAACAGGCAAAAATGTAAATCTGACTGAAACGAAACTGAATAAAGCATATACTAACATGAGTATTATTCATTCACAAAATGGCGTCAGACAGGCAAAAACGCAAATCTGACAAAAACAAAAACAGCTGATGGAGTATACACTAACTTGCGTATTATTCATTTACAAATTTGCGCCAAACAGGAAAATGCAAATGTGACAAAACAAAAACAGATGATGGAGTATATACTAACTTGCGTATTATTCAGTCACAAGATGGCACCAAACAGGCAACAACACAAAGCTGACAGAAACGAAAAACAGCTGATGGAGCATATACCAACGTAAGTATTATTCATTCACAAAATTGCATCAAGCTAGCAAAAATACAAATCTAACAGAACTTAAAAACAGCTGATGGAGTATACACTAACTTATGCATTATTTATTCACTCATAAAATGGCACCAAAGAAGCAAAAACGTAAATCTGGCAGAAACAAAACTAAATAAAGCATATACTAACATAAGTATTATTCATTCACAAAATGGCGTCCGACAGGCAAAAACGCAAACCTGACAAAAACAAAAACAGCTGATGGAGTATATACTAACTTGCGTATTATTCAGTCACAAGATGGCACCAAACAGGCAACAACACAAAGCTGACAGAAACCAAAACCAGCTGATGGAGCATTTACCAACATATGTATTATTCATTTACAAAATTGCATCAAGCAAGCAAAAATACAAATCTAACAGAACTGAAAAACAGCTGATGGAGTATACACTAACTTATGCATTATTTATTCACTCACAAAATGGCACCAAAGAAGCAAAAACGTAAATCTGGTAGAAACAAAACTAAATAAAGCATTTACTAACATAAGTATTATTCATTCACAAAATGGCGCCAGACAGGCAAAAACGCAAAGCTGACAGGAGTGAAAACAGCTGATGGAGTATACACTAACTTGAGCATTATTCATTCACAATATTGCGCCAAATAAGGCCAACACGCAAAGCTGACAGAAACGAAAACAACTGATGGAGTATACACTAATTTCAGCATTATTCATTCAGAAAATGGCGCCAAAACAGGCAAAAACGCTACATAACCGACAAGCAGATCCTTATAAATATATATGTTAGTATATTGATTTGAATGTATTCACAACCAGCCCTTCACACATGAGTTATTTAGCAGTTGTTATATTGGAATAACATACCTTGGAATTTCACGACTGACCAATCAAAATCGAGTATTCCAGACAACCATGTAATAAAGTACTCTTTGTTAATGAGTGCAACAGCATACTGTAGTTTAACTATAGTGAACTGATAACCTGAGTGGCAGACCTGCCAGTGTGGCTTCAGCGCCGCTCACCTCACGTGCTAATCAGGGACAGCTGCTGCCCATTGGAAGAGGGGTATTTAACAGACGCCATCCTGAGGAAAGTAGGAACAGTGTGGACTTCATCCACATCCACTGGGCACCCTGACTGGAACTTCAATTCGCCTGATCACTAGACCCCTTTGGAAACTGAACTCACACCCCAGTGCACTTTCCCTTGTTTCACAAATAAACACCCCTATTATGGGGATTTTCACTTCCTCTGTGTAATCTCTCACCTGCGACACCTGTAATATATAATGTAGTACACATTAGTTTTACTAAGGTAAACTATTGTGTATTGTAGTACAATTTACCCTATAGTTGTAGAAAAATACAGTATTGTCAATTGAATTACTGTAGGTAAGAGGGATTTACCAAATATGATAAGATTATATAGGCTGACAAACTCATTGTGACACAAATCGACACATGACATATAGCCTACCTAAATGTTCTCAATCAATAACATGGAGTTTTGCCACAATCCCTTTTCTAAAGCCTTGATGATTCCTGAGGATTCAGCCAGAGCGGAGATGAGCAGTTCTGTCAGTGACTCCGTCTTCCTCGACCTGATTTAACTCCAGCAGGTGACAAACATCATTACATCTGACCTACTTAGAGACAAATCACCACAGACCACCTGAAGAAGCCCATGCGGCTCTCACACAAAAACAGCAGAATCTCCTTTCTGGGACCTTTTTATTTTTGAGCTTCACCAAACTGAGACACTGCACCAAATAAAGGTCATTAAAAATTGCTAAAAAAATGACTGAATTTGCTTTTAAAAGGATACTAAACCTGTTGTATGCTTTCATTAGTGTCAAAAATGAATGAGAAATATAGTAATCCCTTAGCAGGGTTACATGTAACCAGTCATTCCAATACTCCTATTTCAAGTGGCAACCATTTTAAAAAATAAAAGTATTGTCGGCGCCAGTGGTGTAGTGGTTAGTGCATCGGCACATGCACTCCGGTGCTCATTTGATTCCGCCTTGCGGTCCTATCCCGATCCTTCCCCTCTCTCTGCTCCCCATGCTTTCCTTTCCTGATACTCTCTACTGTCCTATCGAATAAAGGTGAAAACCCAGAAAAAAAAATAAATAAATAAAAGTGAGACTGCAGTGGAAAGAAACCCCATTGGCTCCGTGTCACCACGTCACGCCCCTATAAGCCTGCGTGCTAGCGCTGTGTAAACAGTCAGTCAGAGCAGCTGTTAGCAGAGTTAGCTGCCTAAATCAGACAGAAAATAAAAAGCACACGTCTGAGCACATCTCACGCTCACACCTCATGCTCTCTAAAATAAAACATGACAAGTGCCTTTCACATATATTCAGAATAAGCATGTGTAAGTAATATGAAACGTTCACTGGGACTCTGGCATGAATAGGCAGAGTGATCTGTGTCGTTATAATCGCGCCGACAAACTTCTGCTGTAAAAAAGGTGCACAACCAACAGTATCTGAGGTTTCCCTGCTAAACAATCCAGCTTAAACCAGTCAAGGCTGGTTTTAGCTGGTTGACCAGCCTAGTTTTAGAGGGGTTTTGGCCATTTCCAGGCTGGTTTCCAGCCATTTCCAGCCTGGTCTTAGCTGGTCAGGCTGGAAAATGACCAGCTAAATCCAGCTAAAACCAGCCTGACCAGCCTGGTTTAAGCTGGACATGGGTGGTTTTGGCTGGGCTCCAAGCCTGGCTAGGCTGGTCATGTTGGTTTTAGCTGGTCATCTCCCAGCCTGACCAGCTAAGATCAGGCTGGAAATGGCTGGAAACCAGCCTGGAAATGGTCAAAACCCCTCTAAAACCAGGCTGGTCGACCAGCTAAAATCAGCCAACCAGCCTAGGCTGGTTTAAGCAAATTTTTTCAGTAGGGTTTTGCTAAAATTACTAAGTACACGCGTGAAAGCGAAAGATTGAAGCAGTGTACTGACGCTGTGACACATTACCTGATAGATTCAAAAGACCGAAGAGTCCTTAGATAGAGACAAGATTAATTAAATATCGCGTTTAAAAACTATACTGAGACGCAATCCAGCGGTACATCCTTGATAAACTGTCCGATGTGCACTGCTCTCTGGGGTGACTGCTGGAGCTCAGAGTCAGACGTGCGCATAGCCTAAACTGCAGCACATGACAGTGTGTGTATGTGTTTGTGTGTTTATGGTCACGTGATGTGCGTTTTCAGCGGTATAGTGTGGAAGGAGGGCTTTTCAGAAATGCTAGGTGAAACTCCAGTATCGACGTCGATCGTTTTCGTTCTAAAACGTCATTTTAAAACTAAGGCGTATTAGTGTTAACGGGGTGTGTATTTTTCGCGAGCGGGTTGCTGCTGCGATGGGTCAGGGTGTAGGATCGCGATGCCGGCTGAACATTGTGATGTCTATCAGCCATCGGCGATGGCTGATGGCATCGTCTATCGACCCAACCCTAATGTCAATGACATCTTTGCATCTAAAATGACATAACTGATTGAATGACACTTAATGACAGTTGTCATAAGAATGCACAACATCTCATAAACATATTATTATGAAGGTGTCATGTCAGTCTAATAAACACCCCCTTCAAGTAAGTATAACCAACACATTAAAACCCAACATGTGTGCATGTGTTTATGTGTGCATGTGCGTATGTGAGGGTGTTTCCCTGCCTATGGCTCAATATACTGGGATATGTTCCAGCATCCCCGTGGCCCTAAATACAAATATTAAAGGGTCACGAAACACCAAAACACATTTTTTGAGCTGTTGACAGTCATATACGTGTCCCACGCTGCTATAAACACTATTAGGACACAGATATTTCACAAAAAAAGTGAAAATTGGTTGTTTTTGCGTTATTTCGAGCAAATTCGTTCTTCCGGTTTGAAACGAATTGTTGAAGCTGCGTCACGGCGATTAGATACTTGTGTGTATTCCAGCGTGGAGAGTGGACGTCTGTACCTGCGAGTACTTCGTGACGTCTCTGAGCGTGCAGCATTAATTCATGAGAAAGACTTCGTTCAAACCAATCAGCGTGCTTTATTGTGTATGCGGTGCAACTTCATTAATATTCATGATAGCTTCGAAGACTGTCTATACCTGTTACAGTGTTCAGACAGCGGAGAGACGCAACGTTGTGTTGCCAAAACAAGTGGAAGAACAAGAATTTGGAGACATGGGTCGTCAGTGTTGCGTTTATTAATGTGCAGCAACGAAGGTTTTGTTTTCATTTTCCCGCTATGAGAGCGCAGCTGTCACGTTGTCTGTTGGTCACATGGTTTTGTTTTGGTGTTCCACGTGTCTGTTACGTCAGTGTTTGGTCACGTGCTATGTGGAGTCCGGCTGTCCTGATTAGCCTGCCAGCTGCGACTCGTTATTTCGGCTATATTTGGACAGCACGTCTTTGTCTCGTGTCAGTTCGTTGTTATTTTGATATGCTCTCTGTCTGTGTTCAGGGCTGCTGTGGAGAACCATCTGACACCCAGAGCTACCCTACTGAAAAATCCATCTTAAACCAGCCTAGGCTGGTTGGCTGGTTTTAGCTGGTTGACCAGCCTGGTTTTAGAGGGGTTTTGGCCATTTCCAGGCTGGTTTCCAGCCATTTCCAGCCTGGTCTTAGCTGGTCAGGCTGTAAAATGACCTGCTAAAACCAGCTTGACCACCTAGCCAGGCTGGGAGCCCAGCCAAAACCAGCTATGTCCATCTTAAACCAGGCTGGTCAAGCTGGTTTTAGCTGGATTTAGTTGGTCATTTTTCAGCCTGACCAGCTAAGACCAGGCTGGAAAAGGCTGGTAACCAGCCTGGAAATGGCCAAAACCCCTCTAAAACCAGGCTAGTCAACCAGCTAAAACCAGCCAACCAGCCGAGGCTGGTTTAAGCTGGATTTTTCAGCAGGTAACTCAGTTCCTGTCCGTTTTTCCCCGATCCCTGTTTTAGTGGGATACCTGATCTTTGTTTGTTTATTTTCCGTTTACTTTTGAACTTGTTTTCATGCTATATTGACTGTGTCAATAAAGTATTATCACTTGCACCTTGGATCCTTCTAGTATTCATTCAAGCGTTACAGCAGCTGGACTCGCGTGTGGTTTACAGTGCACGCGACAGAAATATGTTTGTAAGAAACATTTTTTACCCGAGAGCTTTTCGCATCTGGAAATGATGAAATCTGGATTTGCCGCTCGTCTCCTTTACTAAAAAGATACGGTTTCAGTTTGTATTGATTGTCCTGTCTCTACAGATTTGGTAAGTGTGTGTGATCAGTACTCTTTGTTTGTTCATTCAGATGACGAAGTTTGTATCATCAGCAGTACTCTTTCAGTTTTTAAAGACATACTTTAGTCAAAATGACTTATATCACTGCAGTATTATGGACTGAAAGATCCTCTGTAAATGATGCTCTTCAAATGTAAACATGTAAACACCTTAATCAAACTATTACCATCGTGTAGGATTTTCATCACATTTTATGACAGGATAGTCTATACCAGGCATGGGCAAACTCGATCCTCAAGGGCCGGTGTCCCTGCAGAGTTTTGCTCCAACACTAATCAAACACACCTGAACACCCTAATTAGTGTCTTCAAGATCACTAGAAAGCTACAAGCAGGTGTGTTTGATTAGGGTTGGTGCAAAACTATGCAGGACACCGGCCCTCCAGGATCGAGTTTGCCCATCCCTGGTCTATACACACACGGCTTTCTGACGCTACCTACCGAGTGCTCTAAGTTCCAAAGAAATGTGGAGGGTTTTTTTCTCCCACTCGCCGTGCGGTATCAAACTACACTCTCCAGCAGTTCATCCTCGCATCCAATATCTTGTTTATCATGGGGGGCATGCATGAAATGTTCCTTAATGAAAGTGAATGTGCCAAACTGCAGTTAAAGTAGACAAATTAAGAATTTGGCAAATAATTCGATTACTGATGTCCATGTAAACCGTTACTGTCTTTCTCCCCTGCGTCTGTGTGTTTGTTTTGCCTCTGTGAAAATCAGCGTGTGCCCAAATGGAAACTCCCATTTTTATGCAAAACCTTCCCTCTGTCCCTCCCCAGAAACTTCCACCTAAACAGAGCTAGACTCACCCACTTTCCTGACTTTTTCCAAACTAGAGGTGTGAAATAGAGGGGGTTTTGTGGCCCTTTAAACATTTATTTTACTGGTACAGCTGACTAAATCATTCTGTAACAAGCATGACCCGTCTGTCATCCAGGTCAGCGTCATAAAACTCATCGTGAGTAATAATTAGACCACTTTCTGCATACGTTTATGAAGACGTTTAACCCCAGTGACAGCTGATGACACTCTGCTAGACAATGATCAGCGGTGCGCAGTGTGTTTTTTTTTCAATGGGCCATTACGGTTGAGTTTGTTTTGCTAAGTGAATCAGAGATGTGACACACACGGGTCAACTAGCACTTTCTCTGAGTGCGAGTGCTGTGAGAGGAACTCTAGAGCATAATAGAGCTTGAGTTATCCAGACACATTAACCTTAAACACACACCATCAGAGATGCTGTCCGGCACCGGCCGTTCAACAACAAACACTGCAGTATACACTCGGTCGCTCTCGTCTCTTCTACTTAAATGTTCTGACAGTATTCGTTCCACACAGCCCTGCAAAATGCAGACTGGACTATTGATCATTGCTGGAATACAGCTGTCAGCTATGGTGTGATGAACTTTGAAGACATGGTGGCCATCTTGGAAATGATTCCTTATTTCCAGTCTACCTGAAAGAAGACATACCACTATTCTGCTTGTTGTATGCTTAATTGTAAGTCACTTTGCATACCATTTTTCAATTTTTTTTCTCACAGTGACCATGTACAGCCTGGCTTCACTGAGTATACAGTTGAAGTCAAAATCGAGATTTTTTATTTCTTTTTTAAATATTTCCCAAGTGATGTTTAACAGACCTGGTCTTAGCTGGTCAGGCTGGAAAATGTTCAGTTAAATCCAGCTAAAACCAGCTTGACCAGCCTGGTTTAAGCTGGACATAGCTGGTTTTGGCTGGGCTCCCAGCCAGCAAGGCTGGTCAAGCTAGTTTTAGCTGGTCATTTTCCAGCCTGACCAGCTAAGACCAGGCTGGAAATGGCTGGAAACCAGCCTGGAAATGGCCAAAACCCCTCTAAAACCAGCCTGGTCGACCAGCTAAAACCAGCCAACCAGCCTAGGCTGGTTTAAGCTGTTTTTTTCAGTAGGGCATCTGTTGTATTTGACCTACTGTTAGTATTTTTTGGATTGGTTTTCATTACATTTTTGACTTTCAGCTGCTGTTCGTTGACAGCAAAGTGCTTCTAACAAAACCAACTAAAGGGTTGTGGGTCATTTTGGGGATTTTTATTAATGTACTGACCTTGTGCTGAAAATGTTTTACTCCAGCAGTGGAGGGCTGGCTTTTCACATGCTGGTGTTCACATGTTTACAGTCGCCAAGCAACGGCACAACTTCCACAGACTCAAAATGATGTGCTGTTAAATCTGTCACTTTACAATGGCTTTAAACATTTCTCATCCAATAGGAAATTATGGTTTTATTTCCCTACTGAAAAATCCAGCTTAAACCAGCCTAGGCTTTTTGGCTGGTTTTAGCTGGTTGACCATCCTGGTTTTAGACTGGTTTTGGCCATTTCCAGGCTGGTTTCCAGCCATTTCCAGCCTGGTCTTAGCTAGTCAGGCTGGAAAATGACCAGCTAAAACCAGCTTGACCACCTAGCCAGGCTGGGAGCCCAACCAAAACCAGCTATGTCCATCTTAAACCAGGCTGGTCAAGCTGGTTTTAGCTGGATTTAGCTGGTCATTTTCCAGCCTGACCAGCTAAGACCAGGCTGGAAAAGGCTGGTAACTAGCCTGGAAATGGCCAAAACCCCTCTAAAACCAGGCTGGTCAACCAGCTAAAACCTGCCAACCAGCCTAGGCTGGTTTAAGCTGGATTTTTCAGCAGGGTTGTGTAAACAGGACTTGTTACATAACAAGAAGCTGCTTCTGCATTTGATTTCATCAAATCTGTTTTATTTTATAGGGCCCTATTAGAAAGCACAATATATATATCACTTTAGCATTGATATCACAATGTGTAATTCTGCAATAGTCCCAACACAGGATGATCAATGTTCATTCAGGATTATAGTTGACCAGGTGCCACAGTTTAAAGAAGGTTAGTCAATTGCATGTGTTTTTAGGGGCTGTGGCTGTGTAAGCATTTCAACATAATCTGTAGGTTTAACAAAGTTAAATCACATTAGTTGTTGATTTACAGTTGATTCTTCCCACAAAACCATAAAGCCTTGTTTATTTCATTTGCATCGTTGCTCAGTTGTATTAATCTATGCCTGCAATATGTTTTTATTATATTTTATGCAGATATGCTCCCCTACTTTCCTAATACTGGGTTGCAGCTGGAACAAATGCTGGAATAGCTGGTGGTCAGTGGTGTAAAGTAACTAATTACAAATACTCAAATTACTGTAATTGAGTAGTTTTTCTCAGGAATTGTAATTTACTAAATAGTTTTAAAATTGTGTGCTTTTACATTCACTTGAGTACATTTTAGTGCAGTATCTGTACTTTTTCTCTACTACTTTCCTTCAACCTGCAGTCACTACTTTATTTTTTCCTGTTTATGGGGTTATAAAAATCAATGCTGTTATTCCTGTCCAATCAAATCGCATATGGAAGGTAAATCACATTATACTGAACAACCTCAAGACATGAGCGATTTATAATTGCAGAAAAAACTGTTTGGAAGCATTAAAAGTCTCCAAGATGTCCAAAATCTTCACACACAATGACCTAGATTTTGTTTAGATGCATGTCACTGATGAAAAGAAGACGGATGTTTATTGTATGATGACCAAAATGGCCTTAAACGCCCAGCTGGCACAAGATGTCAACATAACATCAGATTGACGTTGTACCCCAATGTCATCGGGACTTTGCATTTTGTTTGGAAATGAAAATCGGGTTTACATTAGAACCCAACGTCAGGCCGACGTCAGTGTCCAACTTAAAATCAACCAAATATCAACATCTAATGATGTTACAGCTTGATGTTGTGTGGACGTTTCCACTATGACGTCTTTCAGATGCTGAATTTTGGTTGCCATAACTGATGAATAAATTCCAGTATCTAACATCAATGTGACGCTGGTTTAAGATGTTGGCTCGACTTTGAGTTTTGGTCACTTTCTAACACAACCTTAAATCAACCAAATTTCAACGTCATTTGACATCTTTATTGAACATCAAAATAACGTTGTCTGTAGACGCTGGCTAGACATTGAATTTTGGTCACCTGACATCACAACCTAAATCTAACCTAATATTAACATCTTATGAAGTTGTGTGCCTGCTGAGCAATAACTAAATGCACTACAGAATGTTGCGTTTACACACATCCACAAATTACATGTAAATGCATCAGCTTTTTACAGTGTAATACTCAATACTCTTGAGTACTTTTAAAGGGTCTTTTTACTCATACTTTGGGTAATATTTACAACAGATAATTTACTCTACTTGCACTACATTTTTAGGCAAGTAATGGTACTTTGACATGAGTATGATTTTTTCAGTACTCTTTCCACCACTGCTGGTTCATCCTCTAAAATAAAGACTAAGCCGAAGGAAAATAAATGAACAAATGCCCCCCCCTACAAAATAACCCAAATCTAAGAGCTTTTCAATTGATCTGATGAAACTGCATTCATATCTCAATATATATTGAAGAAAAAATAAACATTGCATTATTTCCAATATCGCACATCCATAGTCTCTATGATTTCCCAGACAATAATATAAATACAGATCTCAGTAGTAGGTTGTTTACTCAACATTCATCCATTCATTTTCCTTTGGCTTGGTCCCTTATTTATTAGGGGTCACCACAGAGGAATGAACCTCCAACTATTCCGGCATATGTTTAACACAGCGGATGCCCTTCCAGCACCAGCCCAGTACTGGGTAACACCCATACACTCTTGCATTCACACTAGGGTTGGGCCGACAGACGATGCCATCGTCCATCACCAATGGCCAATACACATCATGATGCTGAGCCTGCATGACGATCCTCCGCCCCGCCTTAGTCATTTTAGCAAAAACCTCAGATACTGTTGGTTGTGCACGTCTTTTTTCAACCAAGTTTGTCGACGCCATTATAACAACACAGATCACTCTGCCTACTCATGCCAGAGTCCCACAGAAAAAGTGATTGACAGGTGGTAATTTGTGTGTAACTTATCTTTATTTATTTATGATTTGGTTATGGATAAAATAAAGACCATGTGCGTCAGGTAGTTGAAATGGTAATCAACAAATAATTAATTCATTATGAATTAAATAATTATTAATGAATAATTAATTCACTGCCACCTATGATGACGATGCCATCGTCCATCGCGATGTTTCACATTAGACATCGTACGATGCCAAATTGGTCGACATCGCCCAACCCTAATTCACACACTCCAATTTTGTTTACCCAAATTCACCTAGCGCATGTCTTTGGACTGTGGGGAAAACCAAGCATATGCCAACATGCGGAGAACATTCAAACTCCACACAGAAATGCCAACTGGTTCAGCTGGGACTCGAACCAGAAACCTTCTAGCTGTAACCACTAAGCCACTGTGCTGCCTATTTACTCAACATGTCCACCAATTAATAAAATCATACAAAGTGTTTGTCTCTTCCTTAAAATACAATGCATATTCTCTAAATCACTGCCACTAATGGGTGCAAGACATGTCCCGGAAGCTAAAATCCATGCATTGTGCTCTATTATCTGCTTTTTGATTTGGGATATGTGAGCAAAAGTACAATCAGATACACACCATATTCTTCTGCAATACATTCTACTGAAACAAAGCTCGGTTTATGACAAAGATATATTACTTAAAGCCAACTTTACACATTCAATGAAGTTCCCCTTGAGTTTCACATACACTTACAAAAATTGACACATGGATCGTCTCAGTACCTACTCTCATTGGGTGTTCATAGCAGACGAGACTTGCGTAAATAAATCACACTATTTATGCGTAAAGAGTGAACATTTTGAGTTTACTCGCTTCATTTGCACATCAAATTTGCTTTTTTCATGTGTGAAATTGACTTCACAATGGACAGTTAGTACAAGATAGTCAAGGGCAGGGCTTCTGTCTGACTGGTGACTCTAGTTTCATTGCTAAATGGCTAACATGGATTTCAATGAGAGCGTAGCTGAGCTTTATGTGCTTTAGGAAAGCTGAAAAACAGCGTGATTTGTTCGGCACCGTGTCTGAATCTATATCCTTTCAGAGGTGCACCCAGCTCTGTGAGTTCATAAACTTCTCCAGAAACTATATCTGGATGATGGAAGCTTTCAGCAGTGCTTCCGACTCAGCCGAGCGCAGTTTGATGAGCTCTTGTCCTGTGTCAGCAGGAGGATTTCCCCTGGGGACACCAACATTAGGCACTATGTCATAATCACGGCCCTACTAGTTCCTGATTGGTTAACGTGGCGTAAATGTCTGCTAAATTTCACATTCTCCGACTTGAGAGACTAGTGAGTAAAGCACATCAAACAAGTAAACACTTAATTCACGCCACTTCATTTGCACGAATTGCGTCATTCGCGCCACCTCATTCAAAGGAATAGCATAACAGGATGTCTATTCATGTCTTTGCATTGACTTAGCATGCAAATTGCTTTTGCTTGACGCTTAATGCACGTCTGGGATTAACCATTAGGCCTTGATCACATCACACTCATTTTTGGCGATGAGAGGCACATTTTTTTTATGGCTTTCTTATGGCCACAAGCATTTTGTGTGCTACTTACGTGCCCTGCATAAGCCCCGCGTTTTGGCATTGTAATCTGTGCGCCTGCAGTTGAAAAAAGTCAACTCGTCGCGGTAAAATCGTGCTACGCCAGTTCTTTTTTTTCATTGTCAAATTAATTGAAAGCAGAGGCAAGGTTTCCGTTGAGGTGACAGCATAGTTTGTGTTGTCAAAGCGACTATGTATACTTTTAAAGAAGAAGGAGAGACTAGTGGTCGCTGGTTTAAGTTACACGAAGCTGTATGACTTTACCAATCATGAATATAATGATATTATCAAATATTACAGTTATAACAATATCAACAGCAGTGCTCGTGCACAATACGCAGCTGATTCAATGGCTGACTAGCAACATAAAATGCGCAGCGCACGTCTTTTTTTGGTCAACAAAAAAAAGCAGTTCGTTTTGCATCGTGTTCTCAGAATGGAAAGTAGTGTTTAGTGTGATTGTTCCCTTAGTCTCTTAGAGAAAATGGGTTATTTTAAATTTGCTTCACAAAAAAATTGCTTTTCAGGTCTTATGGTTTAACTCCTCGTATAGATAAAGGCCTTGTCCACACCTACACGGGTATTTTTATAATTAGGGGATTTCCCCGCCTATTCAAATGTAAAAATGCACTGTGGTGCTTTTTAAGGGCATGCCAAACCAACAGGCAGTGATAAAAGCCTTCTATGAAGGGTTCACACCAAATGCGGAATTAAGTATTCGCACAAGTACATTACATACAAGTCTATGCAAACATGAGAACAGAGGCAGGTTATCGTCCTGTGGTGCAAACTAGGCGGAATATGTGACGCATTTGCTGCAAATGTGTGTAATTTGCCTCCATCGCATCTTCTGTGTTGTTGTGATCCCGACTGTGTTGGCCAATCAGAAAGGAGAAACCAGTGCACACACTGAAGTGATGAGGTAAAAGTTTAGCAAAATCCTCACCCTGGCTGAAGTTTTCAGAAAGTTTTAGTTTTAGTCACCAGATATTGTGGTTTTAGTGTGGACAAACAGCCATATCACATAAAAAAACTAACAAAAAACAGTGGTTTTAAAAATGAACATGTTTATGTGGACAGGGCCTAAATCAGATAATAACCAAATTTTGCACAGTGGAATCTAAAGAATCAATGATGTTAAATTGTAAAAATTGAGTTTTCCTTGAAAGGCGTGTCTGTCTGACAAATTTCGATGTCTCACCAATAAACAGTTACATGTTACAACTCAAGCATGTAATGTTCGATTAGTCTTAAAATTCACATTTGATAGGCATAATCTCCTGAATATATATATATATATATATATATATATATATATATATATATATATATATATATATATATATATAGTTGAAGTCAGAATTATTAGCCCCCCTTTAATTTTTTTTTTCTTTTTTAAATATTTCCTAAATTATGTTTAACAGAGTATGGAAATGTTTTGTTTGTCTGATTTTTTTCTTCTGGGGAAAGTCTTATTTGTTTAATTTCGGCTAGAATAAAAGCAGTAATAAATTTTTTATGAACCATTTTGAGGTCAAAATTATTAGCCCCTTTAAGCTGTGTATATATATATATATATATATATATATATATATAATTTTTTTTTTTTTTTTTTTTTTTTTTTTTTTTTTGATAGTCTACAGAACAAACCATCATTATACAATAACTTGCCTAATTACCCTAACCTGCCTAGTTAACCTAATTAACCTAGTTAAGCCTTTAAATGTTACTTTAAGCTGTATAGAAGTGTCTTGAAAAATATCTAGTCAAATATTATTTACTGTCATCATGGCAAAGATAAAATAAATCAGTTATTAGAGATATTAAAACTATTATGTTTAGAAATATGTTGAAAAAATCTTTCCGTTAAACAGAAATTGGGGAAAAAATAAACAGGGGGCTAATAATTCTGTTTTCAATATATATATATATATATTAGGGTGTAATGGTTCACAAAAATCACGGTTCGATTTACGACACAGTGGTGTCATGGTTCGGTATGTTTTCGATACAGCAAAAAGAGAAAAAAGGTAGAGGATTTCTCTGATTTAATTATTTTTTTAAGTATTAAAACTAACATCATAAAAGTTTGATCTTGTTTTTTTTTTCTTTTACTTTAAACAGTGATAGAGCTGTACTTCTGGGGTTCTGCTTAGCAACAAAAAACAAATCCTTCTTTATACTCAAAACCAAAAGCTTCGTAAAAAAATTAATATAATATTGTAGTAGTTAAACAAATAAAAGAAAATAATAATTTATTTTTTATAAGGAACTCAATTTCAATCTTTTTTAAGTATTTTTTTTTTTTATTTTCAGAA